>NW_026990434.1:0-228000 GCF_963921805.1 Phalacrocorax carbo | reverse complement strand
CTGCAGTCCATTCCGGGGTGCCAGGGCCGGTCCGTTTTTTGCCGCGGCGGCCCATTCCGGGGTGCCGGACCCGGTCCATTTTTTGCCGCGGCGGCCCATTCCGGGGTGCCGGACCCGGTACGTTTTTTGCCGCGGCGGCCCATTCCGGGGTGCCGGGGCCGGTCCGTTTTTTGCCGCGGCGGCCCATTCCGGGGTGCCGGGGCCGGTCCGTTTTTTGCCGCGGCGGCCCATTCCGGGGTGCCGGACCCGGTCCGTTTTTTGACGCGGCGGCCCATTCCGGGGTGCTGGGGCCGGTCCGTTTTTTGCCGCGGCGGCCCATTCCGGGCTGCCGGACCCAGTCCGTTTTTTGCCGCGGCGGCCCATTCCGGAGTGCCGGGGCCAGTCCGTTTTTTGCCGCGGCGGCCCATTCCGGGGTGCCGGCGCCGGTCCGTTTTTTGCCGCGGCGGCCCATTCCGGGGTGCCGGAGCCGGTCCGTTTTTTGCCACGGCGGTCCATTCCGGGGTGCTGGGGCTGGTCCGTTTTTTGCCGCGGCGGCCCATTCCGGGGTGCTGGGGCCGGTCCGTTTTTTGCCGCGGCGGCCCATTCCGGGGTGCCGGCTCCGGTCCGTTTTTTGCCGCGGCGGCCCATTCCAGAGTGTCGGACCAGGTCCGTTTTTTCCGCGGCGGCCCATTCCGTGGAGCCAGGGCCGGTCCGTTTTTTGCCGCGTCGGCCCATTCTGGGGTGCCGGCGCCGCTCCGTTTTTTGCCGCGGCGGCCCATTCCGGGGTGCCGGCTCCGGTCCGTTTTTTGCCGCGTCGGCCCATTCTGGGGTGCCGGCTCTGGTCCCTTTTTTGCCGCGGCGGCCCATTCCGGGGTGCCGGACCCGGTCCGTTTTTTGCCGCGGCGGCCCATTCCGGGGTGCCGGACCCGGTCCGTTTTCTGCCGCGGCGGCCCATTCCGGGGTGCAGCGGCCGGTCCGTTTTTTGCCGCGGCGGCCCATTCCGGGGTGCCGGACCCGGTCCGTTTTCTGCCGTGGCGGCCCATTCCGGGGTCTTGGAGCCGGTCCGTTTTTTGCCGCGGCGGCCCATTCCGGGGTGCCTGACCCGGTCCGTTTTTTGCCGCAGCGGCCCATTCCGGGGTGCCGGCGCCGGTCCGTTTTTTGCCGCGGCGGCCCATTCCGGGGTGCCGGACCCGGTCCGTTTTTTGACGCGGCGGCCCATTCCGGGGTGCCGGCTCCGGTCCGTTTTTTGGCGTGGCGGCCCATGCCGGGGTGCCGGGGCCGGTCCGTTTTTTGCCGCGGCGGCCCATTCCGGAGTGCCGGACCCCGTCCGTTTTTTGCCGCGGCGGCCCATTCCGGGGTGTCGGACCCGGTCCGTTTTTTGCCGCGGCGGCCCATTCCGGGGTGCCGGAGCTGGTCTGTTTTTTGCCGCGGCGGCCCATTCCGGAGTGCCGGCTCCGGTCCGTTTTTTGCCGCGGTGGCCCATTGCGGGGTGCCGGACCCGGTCCGTTTTTTGCCGCGTCGTCCCATTCCGGGGTCCCGGAGCCGGTCCGTTTTTTGGCGCGGCGGCCCATTCCGGGGTGGCGGCTCCGGTCCGTTTTTTGCCGCGGCGGCCCATTCCGGGGTGCCGGACCCGGTCCGTTTTTTGCCACGGCGGCCCATTCCGGGGTGCCAGCTCCGGTCCGTTTTTTTGCCGCGGCGGCCCATTCCGGGGTGCCGGCGCCGGTCCGTTTTTTGCCGCGGCGGCTCATTCCGGGGTGCCGGGGCCAGTCCGTGTTTTGCCGCGGCGGCCCATTCCGGGGTGCCGGACCCGGTCCGTTTTTTGCCGCGGCGGCCCATTCCGGGGTGCCCGGGCCGGTCCGTTTTTTGCCGCGGCGGCCCATTCCGGGGTGCCGGACCCAGTCCGTTTTTTGCCGCGGCGGCCCATTCCGGGGTGTCGGACCCGGTCCGTTTTTTGCCGCGGCGGCCCATTCCGGGGTGCCGGAGCTGGTCTGTTTTTTGCCGCGGCGGCCCATTCCGGAGTGCCGGCTCCGGTCCGTTTTTTGCCGCGGTGGCCCATTCCGGGGTGCCGGGGCCGGTCCGTTTTTTGCCGCGTCGTCCCATTCCGGGGTCCCGGAGCCGGTCCATTTTTTGCCGCGGCGGCCCATTCCGGGGTGCCGGCTCCTGTCCGTTTTTTGCCGCGGCGGCCCATTCCGGGGTGCCGGACCCGGTCCGTTTTTTGCCGCGGCGGCCCATTCCGGGGTGCCGGACCCGGTCCGTTTTTTGCCGCGGCGGCCCATTCCGGGGTGCCCGGGCCGGTCCGTTTTTTGCCGCGGCGGCCCATTCCGGGGTGCCGGACCCGGTCCGTTTTTTGCCGCGGCGGCCCATTCCGGGGTGCTGGCTCCAGTCCGTTTTTTGCCGCGGCGGCCCATTCTGGGGTGCCGGAGCCGGTCCGTTTTTTGCCGCGGCGGCCCATTCCGGGGTGCCGGCGCCGGTCCATTTTTTGCCGCGGCGGCCCATTCCGGGGTGCCGGCTCCTGTCCGTTTTTTGCCGCGGCGGCCCATTCCGGGCTGCCGGACCCGATCCGTTTTTTGCTGCGGCGGCCCATTCCGGGGTGCCGGGGCCGGTCCGTTTTTTGCCGCGGCGGCCCATTCCGGGGTGCCGGAGGTGGTCCGTTTTTTGCCGCGGCGGCCCATTCCGGGGTGCCAGGGCCGGTCCGGTTTTTGCCGCGGCGGCCCATTCCGGGGTGCCGGCTCCGGTCCGTTTTTTGCCGCGGCGGCCCATTCCGGGGTGCCGGCGCCGGTCCGTTTTTTGACGCGGCGGCCCATTCCGGGGTGCCAGTGCCGGTCCGTTTTTTGCCTCGGCGGCCCATCCGGGGTGCCGGACCCGGTCCGTTTTTTGCCGCGGCGGACCATTCCAGGGTGCCAGGGCCGGTCCGTTTTTTGCCGCACCGTCCCATTCCGGGGTGCCAGGGCCGGTCCGTTTTTTGCCGCGGCGGCCCATTCCGGAGTGCCGGACCCCGTCCGTTTTTTGCCGCGGCGGCCCATTCCGGGGTGCCGGACCCGGTCCGTTTTTTGGCGCGGCGGCCCATTCCGGGGTGGCGGCTCCGGTCCGTTTTTTGCCGCGGCGGCCCATTCCGGGGTGCCGGACCCGGTCCGTTTTTTGCCACGGCGGCCCATTCCGGGGTGCCAGCTCCGGTCCGTTTTTTGCCGCGGCGGCCCATTCCGGGGTGCCGGCGCCGGTCCGTTTTTTGCCGCGGCGGCTCATTCCGGGGTGCCGGGGCCAGTCCGTGTTTTGCCGCGGCGGCCCATTCCGGGGTGCCGGGGCCGGTCCGTTTTTTGCCGCGGCGGCCCATTCCGGGGTGCCCGGGCCGGTCCGTTTTTTGCCGCGGCGGCCCATTCCGGGGTGCCGGACCCGGTCCGTTTTTTGCCGCGGCGGCCCATTCCGGGGTGCCGGGGCCGGTCCGTTTTTTGCCGCGGCGGCCCATTCCGGGGTGCCGGCGCCGGTCCGTTTTTTGCCGCGGCGGCCCATTCCGGGGTGCCGGACCCGGTCCGTTTTTTGCCGCGGCGGCCCATTCCGGGGTGCCGGAGCCGGTCCGTTTTTTGCCGCGGCGGCCCATTCCGGGGTGCCGGACCCGGTCCGTTTTTTGCCGCGGCGGCCCATTCCGGGGTGCCGGAGCCGGTCCGTTTTCTGCCGCGGCGGCCCATTCCGGGGTGCAGCGGCCGGTCCGTTTTTTGCCGCGGCGGCCCATTCCGGGGTGCCGGACCCGGTCCGTTTTCTGCCGTGGCGGCCCATTCCGGGGTCCTGGAGCCGGTCCGTTTTTTGCCGCGGCGGCCCATTCCGGGGTGCCGGACCCGGTCCGTTTTTTGCCGCAGCGGCCCATTCCGGGGTGCCGGCGCCGGTCCGTTTTTTGCCGCGGCGGCCCATTCCGGGGTGCCGGACCCGGTCCGTTTTTTGCCGCGGCGGCCCATTCCGGGGTGCCGGCTCCGGTCCGTTTTTTGGCGTGGCGGCCCATGCCGGGGTGCCGGGGCCGGTCCGTTTTTTGCCGCGGCGGCCCATTCCGGAGTGCCGGACCCCGTCCGTTTTTTGCCGCGGCGGCCCATTCCGGGGTGTCGGACCCGGTCCGTTTTTTGCCTCGGCGGCCCATTCCGGGGTGCCGGAGCTGGTCTGTTTTTTGCCGCGGCGGCCCATTCCGGAGTGCCGGACCCGGTCCGTTTTTTGCCGCGTCGTCCCATTCCGGGGTCCCGGAGCCGGTCCATTTTTTGCCGCGGCGGCCCATTCCGGGGTGCCGGCTCCTGTCCGTTTTTTGCCGCGGCGGCCCATTCCGGGGTGCCGGACCCGGTACGTTTTTTGCCGCGGCGGCCCATTCCGGGGTGCCGGCGCCGGTCCGTTTTTTGACGCGGCGGCCCATTCCGGGGTGCCGGAGGTGGTCCGTTTTTTGCCGCGGCGGCCCATTCCGGGGTGCCGGACCCGGTCCGTTTTTTGCCGCGGCGGCCCATTCCGGGGTGCTGGCTCCAGTCCGTTTTTTGCCGCGGCGGCCCATTCCGGGGTGCCGGACCCGGTCCGTTTTTTGCCGCGGCGGCCCATTCCGGGGTGCCGGCGCCGGTCCATTTTTTGCCGCGGCGGCCCATTCCGGGGTGCCGGCTCCTGTCCGTTTTTTGCCGCGGCGGCCCATTCCGGGGTGCCGGAGCCGGTCCGTTTTTTGCTGCGGCGGCCCATTCCGGGGTGCCGGGGCCGGTCCGTTTTTTGCCGCGGCGGCCCATTCCGGGGTGCCGGCTCCGGTCCGTTTTTTGCCGCGGCGGCCCATTCCGGGGTGCCCGGGCCGGTCCGTTTTTTTGACGCGGCGGCCCATTCCGGGGTGCCAGTGCCGGTCCGTTTTTTGCCTCGGCGGCCCATTCCGGGGTGCCGGACCCGGTCCGTTTTTTGCCGCGGCGGACCATTCCAGGGTGCCAGGGCCGGTCCGTTTTTTGCCGCACCGTCCCATTCCGGGGTGTCGGACCCGGTCCGTTTTTTGCCGCGGCGGCCCATTCCGGAGTGCCGGACCCCGTCCGTTTTTTGCCGCGGCGGCCCATTCCGGGGTGCCGGACCCGGTCCGTTTTTTGGCGCGGCGGCCCATTCCGGGGTGGCGGCTCCGGTCCGTTTTTTGCCGCGGCGGCCCATTCCGGGGTGCCGGACCCGGTCCGTTTTTTGCCACGGCGGCCCATTCCGGGGTGCCAGCTCCGGTCCGTTTTTTGCCGCGGCGGCCCATTCCGGGGTGCCGGCGCCGGTCCGTTTTTTGCCGCGGCGGCTCATTCCGGGGTGCCGGGGCCAGTCCGTGTTTTGCCGCGGCGGCCCATTCCGGGGTGCCGGACCCGGTCCGTTTTTTGCCGCGGCGGCCCATTCCGGGGTGCCCGGGCCGGTCCGTTTTTTGCCGCGGCGGCCCATTCCGGGGTGCCGGACCCGGTCCGTTTTTTGCCGCGGCGGCCCATTCCGGGGTGCCGGGGTCGGTCCGTTTTTTGCCGCGGCGGCCCATTCCGGGGTGCCGGCGCCGGTCCGTTTTTTGCCGCGGCGGCCCATTCCGGGGTGCCGGCGCCGGTCCGTTTTTTGCCGCGGCGGCCCATTCCGGGGTGCCGGCGCCGGTCCGTTTTTTGCCGCGGCGGCCCATTCCGGGGTGCCGGCGCCGGTCCGTTTTCTGCCGCGGCGGCCCATTCCGGGGTGCAGCGGCCGGTCCGTTTTTTGCCGCGGCGGCCCATTCCGGGGTGCCGACCCGGTCCGTTTTCTGCCGTGGCGGCCCATTCCGGGGTCCTGGAGCCGGTCCGTTTTTTGCCGCGGCGGCCCCATTCCGGGGTGCCGGACCCGGTCCGTTTTTTTTTGCCGCAGCGGCCCATTCCGGGGGTGCCGGCGCCGGTCCGTTTTTTGCCGCGGCGGCCCATTCCGGGGTGCCGGACCCGGTCCGTTTTTTGCCGCGGCGGCCCATTCCGGGGTGCCGGCTCCGGTCCGTTTTTTGGCGTGGCGGCCCATGCCGGGGTGCCGGGGCCGGTCCGTTTTTTGCCGCGGCGGCCCATTCCGGAGTGCCGGACCCCGTCCGTTTTTTGCCGCGGCGGCCCATTCCGGGGTGTCGGACCCGGTCCGTTTTTTGCCGCGGCGGCCCATTCCGGGGTGCCGGAGCTGGTCTGTTTTTTTGCCGCGGCGGCCCATTCCGGAGTGCCGGCTCCGGTCCGTTTTTTGCCGCGGTGGCCCATTGCGGGGTGCCGGACCCGGTCCGTTTTTTGCCGCGTCGTCCATTCCGGGGTCCCGGAGCCGGTCCATTTTTTGCCGCGGCGGCCCATTCCGGGGTGCCGGCTCCTGTCCGTTTTTTGCCGCGGCGGCCCATTCCGGGGGTGCCGGACCCGGTCCGTTTTTTTGCCGCGGCGGCCCATTCCGGGGTGCCGGCGCCGGTCCGTTTTTTTGACGCGGCGGCCCATTCCGGGGTGCGGAGGTGGTCCGTTTTTTGCCGCGGCGGCCCATTCCGGGGTGCCGGACCCGGTCCCGTTTTTTGCCGCGGCGGCCCATTCCGGGGTGCTGGCTCCAGTCCGTTTTTTGCCGCGGCGGCCCATTCCGGGGTGCCGGAGCCGGTCCGTTTTTTGCCGCGGCGGCCCATTCCGGGGTGCCGGCGCCGGTCCATTTTTTGCCGCGGCGGCCCATTCCGGGGTGCCGGACCCGATCCGTTTTTTTGCTGCGGCGGCCCATTCCGGGGTGCCGGGGCCGGTCCGTTTTTTGCCGCGGCGGCCCATTCCGGGGTGCCGGAGGTGGTCCGTTTTTTGCCGCGGCGGCCCATTCCGGGGTGCCAGGGCCGGTCCGGTTTTTGCCGCGGCGGCCCATTCCGGAGTGCCGGACCCCGTCCGTTTTTTGCCGCGGCGGCCCATTCCGGGGGTGCCGGAGCCGGTCCGTTTTTTGCCGCGGCGGCCCATTCCGGGGGTGGCGGCTCCGGTCCGTTTTTTGCCGCGGCGGCCCATTCCGGGGTGCCGGACCCGGTCCGTTTTTTGCCACGGCGGCCCATTCCGGGGTGCCAGCTCCGGTCCGTTTTTTGCCGCGGCGGCCCATTCCGGGGTGCCGGCGCCGGTCCGTTTTTTGCCGCGGCGGCTCATTCCGGGGTGCCGGGGCCAGTCCGTGTTTTGCCGCGGCGGCCCATTCCGGGGTGCCGGACCCGGTCCGTTTTTTTGCCGCGGCGGCCCATTCCGGGGTGCCCGGGCCGGTCCGTTTTTTTGCCGCGGCGGCCCATTCCGGGGTGCCGGACCCAGTCCGTTTTTTGCCGCGGCGGCCCATTCCGGGGGTGTCGGACCCGGTCCGTTTTTTGCCGCGGCGGCCCATTCCGGGGTGCCGGAGCTGGTCTGTTTTTTGCCGCGGCGGCCCATTCCGGGGTGCCGCTCCGGTCCGTTTTTTGCCGCGGCGGCCCATTCCGGGGTGCCGGCTCCTGTCCGTTTTTTTGCCGCGGCGGCCCATTCCGGGGTGCCGGGGCGGTCCGTTTTTTGCCGCGGCGGCCCATTCCGGGGTGCCGGGGCCGGTCCGTTTTTTTTGCTGCGGCGGCCCATTCCGGGGTGCCGGGGCCGGTCCGTTTTTTTGCCGCGGCGGCCCATTCCGGGGTGCCGGAGGTGGTCCGTTTTTTGCCCGCGGCGGCCCATTCCGGGGGTGCCAGGGCCGGTCCGGTTTTTTTGCCGCGGCGGCCCATTCCGGGGTGCCGGCTCCGGTCCGTTTTTTGCCGCGGCGGCCCATTCCGGGTGCCGGCGCCGGTCCGTTTTTTGACGCGGCGGCCCATTCCGGGGTGGCCAGTGCCGGTCCGTTTTTTTGCCTCGGCGGCCCATTCCGGGGTGCCGGACCCGGTCCGTTTTTTGCCGCGGCGGCCCAATTCCAGGGTGCCAGGGGCCGGTCCGTTTTTTGCCGCACCGTCCCATTCCGGGGTGCCAGGGCCGGTCCGTTTTTTGCCGCGGCGGCCCATTCCGGAGTGCCGGACCCCGTCCGTTTTTTGCCGCGGCGGCCCATTCCGGGGTGCCGGACCCGGTCCGTTTTTTGGCGCGGCGGCCCATTCCGGGGGTGGCGGCTCCGGTCCGTTTTTTGCCGCGGCGGCCCATTCCGGTGGTGCCGGACCCGGTCCGTTTTTTGCCACGGCGGCCCATTCCGGGGGTGCCAGCTCCGGTCCGTTTTTTTGCCGCGGCGGCCCATTCCGGGGTGCCGGCGCCGGTCCGTTTTTTGCCGCGGCGGCTCATTCCGGGGTGCCGGGGCCAGTCCGTGTTTTGCCGCGGCGGCCCATTCCGGGGTGCCGGACCGGTCCGTTTTTTTGCCGCGGCGGCCCATTCCGGGGTGCCCGGGCCGGTCCGTTTTTTGCCGCGGCGGCCCATTCCGGGGTGCCGGACCCGGTCCGTTTTTTGCCGCGGCGGCCCATTCCGGGGTGCCGGACCGGTCCGTTTTTTTGCCGCGGCGGCCCATTCCGGGGTGCCGGCGCCGGTCCGTTTTTTTGCCGCGGCGGCCCATTCCGGGGTGCCCGCGCCGGTCCGTTTTTTGCCGCGGCGGCCCATTCCGGGGTGCCGGAGCCGGTCCGTTTTTGCCGCGGCGGCCCATTCCGGGGTGCCGGGGCCGGTCCGTTTTTGCCGCGGCGGCCCTTTCCGGGTGCCGGCGCCGGTCCATTTTTTGCCGCGGCGGCCCATTCCGGGGTGCCAGGGCCGGTCCGGTTTTTGCCGCGGCGGCCCATTCCGCAGTGCCGGCTCCGGTCCGTTTTTTGCCGCGGCGGCCCATTCCGGGGTGCCGGACCCGGTCCGTTTTTTGCCGCGGCGGACCATTCCAGGGTGCCAGGGCCGGTCCGTTTTTTGCCGCACCGTCCCATTCCGGGGTGCCAGGGCCGGTCCGTTTTTTGCCGCGGCGGCCCATTCCGGAGTGCCGGACCCCGTCCGTTTTTTGCCGCGGCGGCCCATTCCGGGGTGCCGGACCCGGTCCGTTTTTTGGCGCGGCGGCCCATTCCGGGGTGGCGGCTCCGGTCCGTTTTTTGCCGCGGCGGCCCATTCCGGGGTGCCGGACCCGGTCCGTTTTTTGCCACGGCGGCCCATTCCGGGGTGCCAGCTCCGGTCCGTTTTTTGCCGCGGCGGCCCATTCCGGGGTGCCGGCGCCGGTCCGTTTTTTGCCGCGGCGGCTCATTCCGGGGTGCCGGGGCCAGTCCGTGTTTTGCCGCGGCGGCCCATTCCGGGGTGCCGGACCCGGTCCGTTTTTTGCCGCGGCGGCCCATTCCGGGGTGCCGGACCCGGTCCGTTTTTTGCCGCGGCGGCCCATTCCGGGGTGCCCGGGCCGGTCCGTTTTTTTGCCGCGGCGGCCCATTCCGGGGTGCCGGACCCAGTCCGTTTTTTGCCGCGGCGGCCCATTCCGGGGTGTCGGACCCGGTCCGTTTTTTGCCGCGGCGGCCCATTCCGGGGTGCCGGGGCCGGTCCGTTTTTTGCCGCGGCGGCCCATTCCGGAGTGCCGGCTCCGGTCCGTTTTTTGCCGCGGTGGCCCATTGCGGGGGTGCCGGACCCGGTCCGTTTTTTGCCGCGTCGTCCCATTCCGGGGTCCCGGAGCCGGTCCATTTTTTGCCGCGGCGGCCCATTCCGGGGTGCCGGCTCCTGTCCGTTTTTTGCCGCGGCGGCCCATTCCGGGGTGCCGGACCCGGTCCGTTTTTTGCCGCGGCGGCCCATTCCGGGGTGCCGGGGCCGGTCCGTTTTTTGCCGCGGCGGCCCATTCCGGGGTGCCGGAGGTGGTCCGTTTTTTGCCGCGGCGGCCCATTCCGGGGTGCCGGACCCGGTCCGTTTTTTTGCCGCGGCGGCCCATTCCGGGGTGCTGGCTCCTGTCCGTTTTTTTGCCGCGGCGGCCCATTCCGGGGTGCCGGCTCCTGTCCGTTTTTTGCCGCGGCGGCCCATTCCGGAGTGCCGGACCCGATCCGTTTTTTGCTGCGGCGGCCCATTCCGGGGTGCCGGGGCCGGTCCGTTTTTTGCCGCGGCGGCCCATTCCGGGGTGCCGGAGGTGGTCCGTTTTTTGCCGCGGCGGCCCATTCCGGGGTGCCAGGGCCGGTCCGGTTTTTGCCGCGGCGGCCCATTCCGGGGTGCCGGCTCCGGTCCGTTTTTTGCCGCGGCGGCCCATTCCGGGGTGCCGGCGCCGGTCCGGTTTTTGCCGCGGCGGCCCATTCCGGGGTGCCGGCTCCGGTCCGTTTTTTGCCGCGGCGGCCCATTCCGGGGTGCCCGCTCCGGTCCGTTTTTTGCCGCGGCGGCCCATTCCGGGGTGCCGGACCCGGTCCGTTTTTTGCCGCGGCGGCCCATTCCGGGGTGCCGGACCCGGTCCGTTTTTTGCCGCGGCGGCCCATTCCGGGGTGCCGGAGCTGGTCCGTTTTTTGCCGCGGCAGCCCATTCCGGGGTGCCAGGGCCGGTCCGGTTTTTGCCGCGGCGGCCCATTCCGGGGTGCCGGAGCTGGTCCGTTTTTTGCCGCGGCGGCCCATTCCGGAGTGCCGGCGCCGGTCCGTTTTTTGCCGCGGCGGCCCATTCCGGGGTGCCAGGGCCGGTCCGTTTTTTGCCGCGGCGGCCCATTCCGGGGTGCCAGGGCCGGTCCGGTTTTTGCCGCGGCGGCCCATTCCGGGGTGCCGGCTCCGGTCCGTTTTTTGCCGCGGCGGCCCATTCCGGAGTGCCGGACCCCGTCCGTTTTTTGCCGCGGCGGCCCATTCCGGGGTGCCGGCTCCGGTCCGTTTTTTGCCGCGGCGGCCCATTCCGGAGTGCCGGACCCGGTCCGTTTTTTGCCGCGGCGGCCCATTCCGGGGTGCCGGAGGTGGTCCGTTTTTTGCCGCGGCGGCCCATTCCAGGGTGCCGGACCCGGTCCGTTTTTTGCCGCTGCAGTCCATTCCGGGGTGCCAGGGCCGGTCCGTTTTTTGCCGCGGCGGCCCATTCCGGGGTGCCGGACCCGGTCCGTTTTCTGCCGCGGCGGCCCATTCCGGGGTGCCGGGGCCGGTCCGTTTTTTGCTGCGGCGGCCCATTCCGGGGTGCCGGACCCGGTCCGTTTTTTGCCTCGGCGGCCCATTCCGGGGTGCCGGACCCGGTCCGTTTTTTGACGCGGCGGCCCATTCCGGGGTGCTGGGGCCGGTCCGTTTTTTGCCGCGGCGGCCCATTCCGGGCTGCCGGACCCAGTACGTTTTTTGCCGCGGCGGCCCATTCCGGAGTGCCGGGGCCAGTCCGTTTTTTGCCGCGGCGGCCCATTCCGGGGTGCCGGCTCCGGTCCGTTTTTTGCCGCGGCGGCCCATTCCGGGGTGCCGGAGCCGGTCCGTTTTTTGCCACGGCGGTCCATTCCGGGGTGCTGGGGCTGGTCCGTTTTTTGCCGCGGCGGCCCATTCCGGGGTGCCGGCTCCGGTCCGTTTTTTGCCGCGGCGGCCCATTCCGGGGTGCCGGACCCGGTCCGTTTTTTGCCGCGGCGGCCCATTCCGGGGTGCCGGAGGTGTTCCGTTTATTGCCGCGGCGGCCCATTCCAGAGTGTCGGACCAGGTCCGTTTTTTCCGCGGCGGCCCATTCCGGGGTGCCGGCGCCGCTCCGTTTTTTGCCGCGGCGGCCCATTCCGGGGTGCCGGCTCCGGTCCGTTTTTTGCCGCGGCGGCCCATTCTGGGGTGCCGGCTCTGGTCCCTTTTTTGCCGCGGCGGCCCATTCCGGGGTGCCGGGGCTGGTCCGTTTTTTGCCACGGCGGCTCATTCCGGGGTGCCGGACCCGGTCCGTTTTTTGCCGCGGCGGCCCATTCCGGGGTGCCGGAGCCGGTCCGTTTTCTGCCGCGGCGGCCCATTCCGGGGTGCAGCGGCCGGTCCGTTTTTTGCCGCGGCGGCCCATTCCGGGGTGCCGGCTCCTGTCCATTTTTTGCCGCGGCGGCCCATTCCGGGGTGCCGGCGCCCGTCCGTTTTTTGCCGCGGCGGCCCATTCCGGGGTGCCGGACCCGGTCCGTTTTTTGCTGCAGCGGCCCATTCCGGGGTGCCGGGGCCGGTCCGTTTTTTTTGCCGCGGCGGCCCATTCCGGGGTGCCCGGGCCGGTCCGTTTTTTGCCGCGGCGGCCCATTCCGGGGTACCGGGGCCGGTCCGTTTTTTGCCGCGGCGGCCCATTCCGGGGTGCCGGGGCCGGTCCGTTTTTTTGCCGCGGCGGCCCATTGCGGGGTGCCGGGGCCGGTCCGTTTTTTGGCGTAGCGGCCCATTCCGGGGTGCCGGGGCCGGTCCGGTTTTTGCCGCGGCGGCCCATTCCGGGGTGCCGGGGCCGGTCCGTTTTTTGCCGCGGCGGCCCATTGCGGGGTGCCGGACCACGTCCGTTTTTTGCCGCGGCGGCCCATTGCGGGGTGCCGGGGCCGGTCCGTTTTTTGCCGCGGCGGCCCATTCCGGGCTGCCGGACCCAGTCCGTTTTTTGCCGCGGCGGCCCATTCCGGAGTGCCGGACCCAGTCCGTTTTTTGCCGCGGCGGCCCATTCCGGAGTGCCGGGGCCAGTCCGTTTTTTGCCGCGGCGGCCCATTCCGGGGTGCCGGACCCGGTCCGTTTTCTACCGTGGCGGCCCATTCCGGGGTCCTGGAGCCGGTCCGTTTTTTGCCGCGGCGGCCCATTCCGGGGTGCCGGCTCCTGTCCCTTTTTTGCCGCAGCGGCCCATTCCGGGGTGCCGGCTCCTGTCCATTTTTTGCCGCGGCGGCCCATTCCGGGGTGCCGGCGCCCGTCCGTTTTTTGCCGCGGCGGCCCATTCCGGGGTGCCGGACCCGGTCCGTTTTTTGCTGCGGCGGCCCATTCCGGGGTGCCGGGGCCGGTCCGTTTTTTGCCGCGGCGGCCCATTGCGGGATGACGGAGGCGGTCCGTTTTTTGCCGCGGCGGCCCATTCCGGGGTGCCGGCTCCTGTCCGTTTTTTGCCGCGGCGGCCCATTCCGGGGTGCCGGACCCGGTCCGTTTTTTGCCGCGGCGGCCCATTCCGGGGTGCCGGACCCGGTCCGTTTTTTGCTGCGGCGGCCCATTCCGGGGTGCCGGGGCCGGTCCGTTTTTTGCCGCGGCGGCCCATTGCGGGATGACGGAGGCGGTCCGTTTTTTGCCGCGGCGGCCCATTCCGGGGTGCCGGCTCCTGTCCGTTTTTTGCCGCGGCGGCCCATTCCGGGGTGCCGGACCCGGTCCGTTTTTTGCCGCGGCGGCCCATTGCGGGGTGCCGGCTCCGGTCCGTTTTTTGCCGCGGCGGCCCATTCCGGGGTGCCGGCTCCGGTTCGTTTTTTGGCGTGGCGGCCCATTCTGGGGTGCCGGCTCCAGTCCGTTTTTTGCCGCGGCGGCCCATTCCGGGGTGCCGGGGCCGGTCCGGTTTTTGCCGCGGCGGCCCATTCCGGGGTGCCGGGGCCGGTCCGTTTTTTGCCGCGGCGGCCCATTCCGGGGTGCCGGCTCCGCTCCGTTTTTTGGCGTGGCGGCCCATTCTGAGGTGTCGGACCCGGTCCGTTTTTTACCGCGGCGGCCCATTCCGGGGTGCCGGGGCCGGTCCGTTTTTTGCCGCGGCGGCCCATTCCGGGGTGCCGGGGCCGGTCCGTTTTTTGCCGCGGAGGCCCATTCCGGGGTGCCGTCTCTGGTCCGTTTTTTGCCGCGGCGGCCCATTCCGGGGTGCCGGACCCGATCCCTTTTTTTGCCGCGGCGGCCCATTCCGGGGTGCCGGACCCAATACGTTTTTTGCCGCGGCGGCCCATTCCGGGGTGCCGGCTCCTGTCCGTTTTTTGCCGCGGCGGCCCATTCCGGGGTGCCGGACCCGGTCCGTTTTTTGCCGCGGCGGCCCATTCCGGGGTGCCGGAGCCAGTCCGTTTTTTGCCGCGGCGGCCCATTCCGGGGTGCCGGACTCGGTCCGATATTTGCCGTGGCGGCCAATTCCGGGGTGCTGGGGCCATTCCGTTTTTTGCCGCGGCCGCCCATTTCGGGGTGCCGGATACGGTCCGTTTTTTGCCACGCCGGCCCATTCCGGGGTGCCGGTTCCGGTCCGTTTTTTGCCGCGGCGGCCCATTCCGGGGTGCCGGAGCCGGTCCGATTTTTGCCGCGGCGGCCCATTCCGGATTGTCGGGGCGGGTCCGCTTTTTGCCGCGGCGGCCCATTCCGGGGTGCCGGCTCCGGTCCGTTTTTTGCCGCGGTGGCCCATTCCGGGGTGCTGGGGCCGGTCCTTTTTTTGCCGCGGCGGCCCATTCCGGGGTGCCAGCTCCGCTCCGTTTTTTGCCGCAGCGGCCCATTCCGGGGTGCCGGCTCTGGTCCGTTTTTTGCCGCGGCGGCCCATGCCGGGGTGCCGGACTGGGTCCGTTTTTTGCCGCGGCGGCCCATTCCGGGGTGCCGGAGGCGGTGTTTTTTTTGCCTCGGCAGCCGATTCCTGGGTGCCGGAGCCGGTCCGTTTTTAGCCGCGGCGGCCCATTCCGGGGTGCCGGACCGGTCCGTTTTTTGCCGCGGCGGCCCATTCCGGGGTGCCGGCTCCGGTCCGTTTTTTGCCGCGGCGGCCCATTCCGGGGTGCCAGGGCCGGTCCGTTTTTTGACGCGGCGGCCCATTCCGGGGTGCCCGACCCGGTCCGTTTTTTGCTGCGGCAGCCCATTCCGGGGTGCCGGAGCCAGTCTGTTTTTTGCCGCGGCGGCCCATTCCGGGGTGCCGGACCCGGTCCGTTTTTTGCCGCGGCGGCCCATTCCGCGGTCCGGATCCAGTCCGGTTTTGACGCGGAGGTCCATTCCGGGGTGCCGGCTCCGGTCCGTTTTTTGCTGCGGCGGCCCATTCCGGGGTGCCGGAGCCGGTCTGTTTTTTGCCGCGGCGGCCCATTCCGGGGTGCCGGCTCCTGTCCCTTTTTTGCCGCGGCGGCCCATTCCAGGGTGCCAGCTCCGGTCCGTTTTTTGCTGCGGCGGCCCATTCCGGGGTGCCGGATCCGGTCCGTTTTTGCCGCGGCGGCGCATTCCGCGGGACGGATCCGGTCTGTTTTTTGCGCGGCGGCTCGTTACGCCGGCCAGGATCCGGTTTCCATTTTTCCCGCGGCGGCGCATTCCGTGGGCCGGCTCCGGTCCGTTTTTGCCGCAGCGGCGCATTCCGCGGGCCGGATCCGGTCCGTTTTTTGTGCGGCCGCGCATTCCGCGGGCTGGATCCGGTCCGTTTTTCCCGCGGCGGCGCGTTCCGCGGGCCGGATCCGATCCGGTTTTGCTACGGCGGCGCATTCCGCGGGCCGGATCCTGTCTGGTTTTTCCACGGCGGCGCATTTCGCGGGCCAGATCCGGTCCGGTTTTTGCCGCGGCGGCGCATTCCGCGGGCCGGATCCAGTCCAGTTTTTGTGCAGCGGCGCATTCCGCGAGCCAGGTCTGGTCCGGTTTTTGTGCGGCGGCGCATTCCGCGGGCCGGATCCGGTCCAGTTTTTGCACGGCGGCGCATTCCGCGTGCCGGATCCAGTCCGTTTTTTCCACGACGGCGCATTCCGAGGGGAGGATCCGGTCCAGTTTTTGCACGGCGGCGCATTCCGCGGGCCAGATCCGGACCGGTTTTTGCGCAGCAACGCATTCCGTGGGCCAGATCCGGACCGTTTTTTTCCCGCGGCGGCGCATTCCGCGGGCCCGATCCGGTCCGTTTTTCCCGCGGCGGCGCATTCCGCGGGCCGGATCCGTTCTGTTTTTTGCACGGCGGCGCATTCCGCGGGCCGGATTTGGCATGGTTTTTGCGTGACAGCGCATTCCGCGGGCCAGATCCGGTCCGGTTTTTGCACGTCTTCGCGTACCGCGGGCCGGATCGGGTCCGGATTTTTCGCGGCGGCTCATTCTGCGGGCCAGATCCATCCGGTTCTCCACGGCGGCGCATTCGGCGGGCCGGTACCGGTCTGGTTTTTCGGAGGCGGCGCATTCCGCGGGCCGGATCCGGTGTTGTTTTTGCGCGGCGTCGCATTCCGGGGTGCCGGAGCCGGTCCGTTTTTTGCGGCGGCGGCGCATTCCGCGGTCCGGATCTGGTCCGGTTTTTGTGCGGCCGCGCATTCCACGGGCCTGATCCGGTCCGGTTTTTGCGCGGCGGCGCATTCCGCGGGCCGGATCCAGTCCGGTTTTTGTGCGGCGGCGCGTTCCGCGGACCGGATCCGGTCCATTTTTTCCCGCAGCGGCCCATTCCGCGGGCCGGATCCGGACCGGTTTTCCCGCGGCGGCGCATTCCGCGGGCCGGATCCGGTCCGTTTTTTCTGCGGCGGCGCATTCCGCGGGACGGATCCGGTCCGGTTTTTGCCCAGCGGCGCATTCCGCGGGCCGGATCCCCTCCGTTTTTCCCGCGGCGGCGCGTTCCGCGGGCCGGATCCGGTTTAGGTTTTTGCGCGGCGGCGCATTCCGCGGGGCGGATCAGGTCCGGTTTTTCGCCAGCGAAGCATTCCACGGGCCGGATCCGGTCCGGTTTTTTCACGGTGGCGCATTCCGCGGGCCGGATCCAGTCCGTTTTTTGTGCGGCGGCGCGTTTCACAAGCCGGATCCGGTCCATTTCTTCCCGCAGCGGCGCATTCCGCGGGCCAGATCCGGTCCGGTATTTGCCCAGCGGCGCATTCCGCGGGCTGGATCCGGTCGGTTTTTCCCGCAGCGGCACATTCCGCGGGCCGGATCCGGTCCGGTTTTTGCGCGGAGGCTCATTTCGCGGGCCGGATCAGGTCCGGTTTTCGCGCAGAGGCGCATTCCGCGGGCCGGATCCAGTCCGGTTTTTGTGCAGCGGCGCATTCCGCGGTCCGGATCCCATCCAGTTTTTGCGCGGCGGCGCATTCCGCGGGCCGGATCCGGTCCGGTTTTTGCGCGGCGGCGCATTCCGCGGGCCGGATGCGGTCCGTTTTTTCCCGCGGCTGCGCATTCCGCGGGCCGGATCCGCTTTCCCTTTTTGCGCGGTTGAGCATTCCGCGGGCCGGATCCGGTCCGGTTTTTCGGCGGCGGCGCATTCCGCGGGCCGGATCCGGTCCGGTTTTAGCGCAGCGTCGCATTCCGCGGGCTGGATCCGGTCCGGTTTTTCCACGGCGGCGCATTCCGCGGGCCGGCTCCGGTCCAGTTTTTGCGCGGCGGCTCATTCCGCGGGCCGGATCCGGTCCGTTTTTTGCCGCGGCGGCCCATTCCGGGGTGCCGGGGCCGGTCCGTTTTTTGCCGCGGCGGCCCATTCCGGGGTGCCGGGGCCGGTCCGTTTTTTGCCGCGGCGGCCCATTCCGGGGTGCCGGCTCCGGTCCGTTTTTTGGCGTGGCGGCCCATTCTGAGGTGTCGGACCCGGTCCGTTTTTTACCGCGGCGGCCCATTCCGGGGTGCCGGAGCCGGTCCGTTTTTTGCCGCGGCGGCCCATGCCGGGGTGCTGGGGCCGGTCCGTTTTTTGCCGCGGAGGCCCATTCCGGGGTGCCGGCTCCGGTCCGTTTTTTGCCGCGGCGGCCCATTCCGGGGTGCCGGACCCAGTACGTTTTTTGCCGCAGCGTCCCATTCCGGGGTGCCGTCTCTGGTCCGTTTTTTGCCGCGGCGGCCCATTCCGGGGTGCCGGACCCGATCCCTTTTTTTGCCGTGGCGGCCCATTCCGGGGTGCCGGACCCAGTACGTTTTTTGCCGCGGCGGCCCATTCCGGGGTGCCGGCTCCTGTCCGTTTTTTTGCCGCGGCGGCCCATTCCGGGGTGCCGGACCCGGTCCGTTTTTTGCCGCGGCGGCCCATTCCGGGGTGCCGGCGCCAGTCCGTTTTTTGCCGTGGCGGCCCATTCCGGGGTGCCGGCTCCGGTTCGTTTTTTGGCGTGGCGGCCCATTCTGGGGTGCCGGCTCCAGTCCGTTTTTTGCCGCGGCGGCCCATTCCGGGGTGCCGGGGCCGGTCCGGTTTTTGCCGCGGCGGCCCATTCCGGGGTGCCGGGGCCGGTCCGTTTTTTGCCGCGGCGGCCCATTCCGGGGTGCCGGCTCCGCTCCGTTTTTTGGCGTGGCGGCCCATTCTGAGGTGTCGGACCCGGTCCGTTTTTTACCGCGGCGGCCCATTCCGGGGTGCCGGGGCCGGTCCGTTTTTTGCCGCGGCGGCCCATTCCGGGGTGCCGGGGCCGGTCCGTTTTTTGCCGCGGAGGCCCATTCCGGGGTGCCGTCTCTGGTCCGTTTTTTGCCGCGGCGGCCCATTCCGGGGTGCCAGGGCCGGTCCGTTTTTTGACGCGGCGGCCCATTCCGGGGTGCCCGACCCGGTCCGTTTTTTGCTGCGGCAGCCCATTCCGGGGTGCCGGAGCCAGTCTGTTTTTTGCCGCGGCGGCCCATTCCGGGGTGCCGGACCCGGTCCGTTTTTTGCCGCGGCGGCCCATTCCGCGGTCCGGATCCAGTCCGGTTTTGACGCGGAGGTCCATTCCGGGGTGCCGGCTCCGGTCCGTTTTTTGCTGCGGCGGCCCATTCCGGGGTGCCGGAGCCGGTCTGTTTTTTGCCGCGGCGGCCCATTCCGGGGTGCCGGCTCCTGTCCCTTTTTTGCCGCGGCGGCCCATTCCAGGGTGCCAGCTCCGGTCCGTTTTTTGCTGCGGCGGCCCATTCCGGGGTGCCGGATCCGGTCCGTTTTTGCCGCGGCGGCGCATTCCGCGGGACGGATCCGGTCTGTTTTTTGCGCGGCGGCTCGTTACGCCGGCCAGGATCCGGTTTCCATTTTTCCCGCGGCAGCGCATTCCGTGGGCCGGCTCCGGTCCGTTTTTGCCGCAGCGGCGCATTCCGCGGGCCGGATCCGGTCCGTTTTTTGTGCGGCCGCGCATTCCGCGGGCTGGATCCGGTCCGTTTTTCCCGCGGCGGCGCGTTCCGCGGGCCGGATCCGATCCGGTTTTGCTACGGCGGCGCATTCCGCGGGCCGGATCCTGTCTGGTTTTTCCACGGCGGCGCATTTCGCGGGCCAGATCCGGTCCGGTTTTTGCCGCGGCGGCGCATTCCGCGGGCCGGATCCAGTCCAGTTTTTGTGCAGCGGCGCATTCCGCGAGCCAGGTCTGGTCCGGTTTTTGTGCGGCGGCGCATTCCGCGGGCCGGATCCGGTCCAGTTTTTGCACGGCGGCGCATTCCGCGTGCCGGATCCAGTCCGTTTTTTCCACGACGGCGCATTCCGAGGGGAGGATCCGGTCCAGTTTTTGCACGGCGGCGCATTCCGCGGGCCAGATCCGGACCGGTTTTTGCGCAGCAACGCATTCCGTGGGCCAGATCCGGACCGTTTTTTCCCGCGGCGGCGCATTCCGCGGGCCCGATCCGGTCCGTTTTTCCCGCGGCGGCGCATTCCGCGGGCCGGATCCGTTCTGTTTTTTGCACGGCGGCGCATTCCGCGGGCCGGATTTGGCATGGTTTTTGCGTGACAGCGCATTCCGCGGGCCAGATCCGGTCCGGTTTTTGCACGTCTTCGCGTACCGCGGGCCGGATCGGGTCCGGATTTTTCGCGGCGGCTCATTCTGCGGGCCAGATCCATCCGGTTCTCCACGGCGGCGCATTCGGCGGGCCGGTACCGGTCTGGTTTTTCGGAGGCGGCGCATTCCGCGGGCCGGATCCGGTGTTGTTTTTGCGCGGCGTCGCATTCCGGGGTGCCGGAGCCGGTCCGTTTTTTGCGGCGGCGGCGCATTCCGCGGTCCGGATCTGGTCCGGTTTTTGTGCGGCCGCGCATTCCACGGGCCTGATCCGGTCCGGTTTTTGCGCGGCGGCGCATTCCGCGGGCCGGATCCAGTCCGGTTTTTGTGCGGCGGCGCGTTCCGCGGACCGGATCCGGTCCATTTTTTCCCGCAGCGGCCCATTCCGCGGGCCGGATCCGGACCGGTTTTCCCGCGGCGGCGCATTCCGCGGGCCGGATCCGGTCCGTTTTTTCTGCGGCGGCGCATTCCGCGGGACGGATCCGGTCCGGTTTTTGCCCAGCGGCGCATTCCGCGGGCCGGATCCCCTCCGTTTTTCCCGCGGCGGCGCGTTCCGCGGGCCGGATCCGGTTTAGGTTTTTGCGCGGCGGCGCATTCCGCGGGGCGGATCAGGTCCGGTTTTTCGCCAGCGAAGCATTCCACGGGCCGGATCCGGTCCGGTTTTTTCACGGTGGCGCATTCCGCGGGCCGGATCCAGTCCGTTTTTTGTGCGGCGGCGCGTTTCACAAGCCGGATCCGGTCCATTTCTTCCCGCAGCGGCGCATTCCGCGGGCCAGATCCGGTCCGGTATTTGCCCAGCGGCGCATTCCGCGGGCTGGATCCGGTCGGTTTTTCCCGCAGCGGCACATTCCGCGGGCCGGATCCGGTCCGGTTTTTGCGCGGAGGCTCATTTCGCGGGCCGGATCAGGTCCGGTTTTCGCGCAGAGGCGCATTCCGCGGGCCGGATCCAGTCCGGTTTTTGTGCAGCGGCGCATTCCGCGGTCCGGATCCCATCCAGTTTTTGCGCGGCGGCGCATTCCGCGGGCCGGATCCGGTCCGGTTTTTGCGCGGCGGCGCATTCCGCGGGCCGGATGCGGTCCGTTTTTCCCGCGGCTGCGCATTCCGCGGGCCGGATCCGCTTTCCCTTTTTGCGCGGTTGAGCATTCCGCGGGCCGGATCCGGTCCGGTTTTTCGGCGGCGGCGCATTCCGCGGGCCGGATCCGGTCCGGTTTTAGCGCAGCGTCGCATTCCGCGGGCTGGATCCGGTCCGGTTTTTCCACGGCGGCGCATTCCGCGGGCCGGCTCCGGTCCAGTTTTTGCGCGGCGGCTCATTCCGCGGGCCGGATCCGGTCCGTTTTTTGCCGCGGCGGCCCATTCCGGGGTGCCGGGGCCGGTCCGTTTTTTGCCGCGGCGGCCCATTCCGGGGTGCCGGGGCCGGTCCGTTTTTTGCCGCGGCGGCCCATTCCGGGGTGCCGGCTCCGGTCCGTTTTTTGGCGTGGCGGCCCATTCTGAGGTGTCGGACCCGGTCCGTTTTTTACCGCGGCGGCCCATTCCGGGGTGCCGGAGCCGGTCCGTTTTTTGCCGCGGCGGCCCATGCCGGGGTGCTGGGGCCGGTCCGTTTTTTGCCGCGGAGGCCCATTCCGGGGTGCCGGCTCCGGTCCGTTTTTTGCCGCGGCGGCCCATTCCGGGGTGCCGGACCCGATCCCTTTTTTTGCCGTGGCGGCCCATTCCGGGGTGCCGGACCCAGTACGTTTTTTGCCGCGGCGGCCCATTCCGGGGTGCCGGCTCCTGTCCGTTTTTTGCCGCGGCGGCCCATTCCGGGGTGCCGGACCCGGTCCGTTTTTTGCCGCGGCGGCCCATTCCGGGGTGCCGGCTCCGGTCCGTTTTTTGCCGCGGCGGCCCATTCCGGGGTGCCGGCTCCGGTTCGTTTTTTGGCGTGGCGGCCCATTCTGGGGTGCCGGCTCCAGTCCGTTTTTTGCCGCGGCGGCCCATTCCGGGGTGCCGGGGCCGGTCCGGTTTTTGCCGCGGCGGCCCATTCCGGGGTGCCGGGGCCGGTCCGTTTTTTGCCGCGGCGGCCCATTCCGGGGTGCCGGCTCCGCTCCGTTTTTTGGCGTGGCGGCCCATTCTGAGGTGTCGGACCCGGTCCGTTTTTTACCGCGGCGGCCCATTCCGGGGTGCCGGGGCCGGTCCGTTTTTTGCCGCGGCGGCCCATTCCGGGGTGCCGGGGCCGGTCCGTTTTTTGCCGCGGAGGCCCATTCCGGGGTGCCGTCTCTGGTCCGTTTTTTGCCGCGGCGGCCCATTCCGGGGTGCCGGACCCGATCCCTTTTTTTGCCGCGGCGGCCCATTCCGGGGTGCCGGACCCAATACGTTTTTTGCCGCGGCGGCCCATTCCGGGGTGCCGGCTCCTGTCCGTTTTTTGCCGCGGCGGCCCATTCCGGGTGCCGGACCCGGTCCGTTTTTTGCCGCGGCGGCCCATTGCGGGGTGCCGGAGCCAGTCCGTTTTTTGCCGCGGCGGCCCATTCCGGGGTGCCGGACTCGGTCCGATTTTTGCCGTGGCGGCCAATTCCGGGGTGCTGGGGCCATTCCGTTTTTTGCCGCGGCCGCCCATTTCGGGGTGCCGGATACGGTCCGTTTTTTGCCACGCCGGCCCATTCCGGGGTGCCGGTTCCGGTCCGTTTTTTGCCGCGGCGGCCCATTCCGGGGTGCCGGAGCCGGTCCGATTTTTGCCGCGGCGGCCCATTCCGGGCTGCCGGACCCAGTCCGTTTTTTGCCGCGGCGGCCCATTCCGGAGTGCCGGGGCCAGTCCGTTTTTTGCCGCGGCGGCCCATTCCGGGGTGCCGGCGCCGGTCCGTTTTTTGCCGCGTCGTCCCATTCCGGGGTGCTGGAGCCGGTCCGTTTTTTGCCGCGGCGGCCCATTCCGGGGTGCCGGACCCGGTCCGTTTTTTGCCGCGGCGGCCCATTCCGCGGTCCGGATCCCGTCCGGTTTTGACGCGGAGGTCCATTCCGGGGTGCCGGCTCCGGTCCGTTTTTTGCTGCGGCGGCCCATTCCGGGGTGCCGGAGCCGGTCTGTTTTTTGCCGCGGCGGCCCATTCCGGGGTGCCGGCTCCTGTCCCTTTTTTGCCGCGGCGGCCCATTCCAGGGTGCCAGCTCCGGTCCGTTTTTTGCTGCGGCGGCCCATTCCGGGGTGCCGGATCCGGTCCGTTTTTGCCGCGGCGGCGCATTCCGCGGGACGGATCCGGTCTGTTTTTTGCGCGGCGGCTCGTTACGCCGGCCAGGATCCGGTTTCCATTTTTCCCGCGGCGGCGCATTCCGTGGGCCCGATCCGGTCCGTTTTTGCCGCAGCGGCGCATTCCGCGGGCCGGATCCGGTCCGTTTTTTGTGCGGCCGCGCATTCCGCGGGCTGGATCCGGTCCGTTTTTCCCGCGGCGGCGCGTTCCGCGGGCCGGATCCGATCCGGTTTTGCTACGGCGGCGCATTCCGCGGGCCGGATCCTGTCTGGTTTTTCCACGGCGGCGCATTTCGCGGGCCAGATCCGGTCCGGTTTTTGCCGCGGCGGCGCATTCCGCGGGCCGGATCCAGTCCAGTTTTTGTGCAGCGGCGCATTCCGCGAGCCAGGTCTGGTCCGGTTTTTGTGCGGCGGCGCATTCCGCGGGCCGGATCCGGTCCAGTTTTTGCACGGCGGCGCATTCCGCGTGCCGGATCCAGTCCGTTTTTTCCACGACGGCGCATTCCGAGGGGAGGATCCGGTCCAGTTTTTGCACGGCGGCGCATTCCGCGGGCCAGATCCGGACCGGTTTTTGCGCAGCAACGCATTCCGTGGGCCAGATCCGGACCGTTTTTTCCCGCGGCGGCGCATTCCGCGGGCCCGATCCGGTCCGTTTTTCCCGCGGCGGCGCATTCCGCGGGCCGGATCCGTTCTGTTTTTTGCACGGCGGCGCATTCCGCGGGCCGGATTTGGCATGGTTTTTGCGTGACAGCGCATTCCGCGGGCCAGATCCGGTCCGGTTTTTGCGCGTCTTCGCGTACCGCGGGCCGGATCGGGTCCGGATTTTTCGCGGCGGCTCATTCTGCGGGCCAGATCCATCCGGTTCTCCACGGCGGCGCATTCGGCGGGCCGGTACCGGTCTGGTTTTTCGGAGGCGGCGCATTCCGCGGGCCGGATCCGGTGTGGTTTTTGCGCGGCGTCGCATTCCGGGGTGCCGGAGCCGGTCCGTTTTTTGCGGCGGCGGCGCATTCCGCGGTCCGGATCTGGTCCGGTTTTTGTGCGGCCGCGCATTCCACGGGCCTGATCCGGTCCGGTTTTTGCGCGGCGGCGCATTCCGCGGGCCGGATCCAGTCCGGTTTTTGTGCGGCGGCGCGTTCCGCGGACCGGATCCGGTCCATTTTTTCCCGCAGCGGCCCATTCCGCGGGCCGGATCCGGACCGGTTTTCCCGCGGCGGCGCATTCCGCGGGCCGGATCCGGTCCGTTTTTCCCGCGGCGGCGCGTTCCGCGGGCCGGATCCGGTTTAGGTTTTTGCGCGGCGGCGCATTCCGCGGGGCGGATCAGGTCCGGTTTTTCGCCAGCGAAGCATTCCACGGGCCGGATCCGGTCCGGTTTTTTCACGGTGGCGCATTCCGCGGGCCGGATCCAGTCCGTTTTTTGTGCGGCGGCGCGTTTCACAAGCCGGATCCGGTCCATTTCTTCCCGCAGCGGCGCATTCCGCGGGCCAGATCCGGTCCGGTATTTGCCCAGCGGCGCATTCCGCGGGCTGGATCCGGTCGGTTTTTCCCGCAGCGGCACATTCCGCGGGCCGGATCCGGTCCGGTTTTTGCGCGGAGGCTCATTTCGCGGGCCGGATCAGGTCCGGTTTTTGCGCGGCGGCGCATTCCGCGGCCAGGGTCCGGTCTGTTTTTTCCACGGCGGCGCATTCCGCGGTCCGGATCCAGTCCGGTTTTCGCGCAGAGGCGCATTCCGCGGGCCGGAACCAGTCCGGTTTTTGTGCTGCGGCGCATTCCGCGGTCCGGATCCCATCCAGTTTTTGCGCGGCGGCGCATTCCGCGGGCCGGATCCGGTCCGGTTTTTGCGCGGCGGCGCATTCCGCGGGCCGGATGCGGTCCGTTTTTCCCGCGGCTGCGCATTCCGCGGGCCGGATCCGCTTTCCCTTTTTGCGCGGTTGAGCATTCCGCGGGCCGGATCCGGTCCGGTTTTTCGGCGGCGGCGCATTCCGCGGGCCGGATCCGGTCCGGTTTTAGCGCCGCGGCGCATTCCGCGGGCCGGATCCGGACCGGTTTTTGCGCGGCGGCTCATTCCGCGGGCCGGATCCGGTCCGGTTTTTGCGCGGCGGCTCATTCCGCGGGCCGGATACGGTCCATTTTTTGCGCGGCGGCGCATTCCACGGGGCGGATCCGGTCCGGGTTTTTGCGCAGCGGCGCATTCCGTGGGCTGGATCCAGTCTGTTTTTTCCACGACGGCGCATTCCGCGGTCCGGATCCAGTCCGGTTTTCGCGCAGCGGCGCATTCCGTGTTCCGGATCCGGTCCAGTTTTTGTGCAGCGGTGCATTCCGCGGGCCTGATACGGTCCGGTTTTTCTGCGGCGGCGCATTCCGCGGGCCGGATCCCCTCCGTTTTTCCCACGGCGGCGCATTCCGCGGGCCGGATCCGGTTTCCGTTTTTGCGCAGCGGCGCATTCCGGTGGCCGGATCCGGTCCGGTTTTTCGGCAGCGAAGCATTCCACGGGCCGGATCCGGTCCGGTTTTTTCACGGCGGCGCATTCCGCGGGCCGGATCCAGTCCGTTTTTTGTGCGGCGGCGCGTTTCACAAGCCGGATCCGGTCCATTTCTTCCCGCAGCGGCGCATTCCGCGGGCCAGATCCGGTCCGGTATTTGCCCAGCGGCGCATTCCGCGGGCTGGATCAGGTCCGGTTTTTGCGCGGTGGAGCCTTCCGCGGGCCAGATCCGGTCCGGTTTTTGCGCGGCGGCGCATTCCGCGGCCAGGATCCGGTCTGTTTTTTCAACGGCGGCACATTCCGCGGTCCGGATCCAGTCCGGTTTTCGCGCAGCGGCGCATTCCGCGGGCCGGATCCGGTCCGGTTTTTGTGCAGCGGCGCATTCCGCGGTCCGGATCCCGTCCGGTTTTTGCGCGGCGGCGCATTCCGCGGGCCGGATCCGGTCCGGTTTTTGTGCGGCGGCGCATTCCGTGGGCCGGATCCGGTCCGTTTTTCCCGCGGCGGCGCATTCCGCGGGCCGGATCTGCTACTTTTTTCCACGGCGGCGCATTCCGCGGGCCGGATCCGCTTTCCCTTTTCGCGCGGCGGTGCATTCCGCGGGCCGGATCCGGTCCGGTTTTTGCGCGGCGGCGCATTCCGCGGGCCGGATCCGGTCCGGTTTTAGCGCAGCGTTGCATTCCGCGGGCTGGATCCGGTCCGGTTTTTCCACGGCGGCGCAATCTGCGGGAGGGATCAGGTCCGGTTTTTGCGCGGCGGCGCATTCCGCGGGCCAGATCCGGTCCGGTTTTTGCGCGGCGGCTCATTCCGCGGGCCGGATACGGTCCATTTTTTGCGCGGCGGCGCATTCCACGGGGCGGATCCGGTCCGGGTTTTTGCGCAGCGGCGCATTCCGTGGGCCGGATCCAGTCTGTTTTTACCATGACGGCGCATTCCGAGGGGAGGATCCGCTCCGGTTTTTGCGCGGCGGCGCATTCCACGGGCCGAATCCGGTCCAGTTTTTGCGCGGCGGCGCATTCCGGTGGCCGGATCAAGTCCGTTTTTCCCGCGGCGGCGCATTCCGCGGGCCGGATCCGCTCCAGTGTTTGCGCGGCGCCGCATTCCGCGGGCCGGATCCGGGACGGTTTTTGCGCGGCGGCCCATTCTGTGGGCTGGTTCCATCCGGTTTTTGCGCGGCGGCGCATTCTGCAGGCCGGATCCGGTCCGGATTTCGCGCAGCGGCGCATTCCGCGGGCCGGATCGGGTCCGTTTTTTCAACGCGGCGCATTCTGCGGGCCAGATCCTGTCTGGTTTTTGCGCGGCGGCGCATTCTGGGTGCCGGGTCCGGTCCGGTTTTTGCGCGGCGGCGCATTCCGCGGGCCGGATCTGGTCTGTTTTTTGCGCGGCGGCTCGTTACGCCGGCCAGGATCCGGTCCATTTTTTCCACAGCGGCGCATTCCGCGGGCCGGATCCGGTCCGTTTTTCCCGCGGCGGCGCATTCCGCGGGCCAGATCTGGTCCGATTTTTCGGCGTGGGAGCATTCCACGGTCCGGATCCGTTCTGGTTTTTGCGCGGCGTCGCATTCCACGGGCCGGATCCGGTCCCATTTTTCCATGGCGGGGCATCTCGGGTGCCTGATCCGGTCCGGTTTTTGCGCGGCGGCGCATTCCGCAGGCCAGATCCGGTCCGGATTTTGCGCGTCTGCGCGTTCCGCGGTTCGGATCCGGTCCGGTTTTTGTGCGGCGCCGCGTTCCAGGGGCCGGATCCAGTCCGTTTTTTGCGCGTCTGCGCGTTACGCGAGCCGGATCCGGTCCGTTTCATGAGCGGCGTCCCATTCCGCGGGCCAGACCTGGTCCGGTTTTTGCGCGGCGGCGCATTGCGCGGGCCGGATCCGGTCCGGATTAGGCGCAGCGGTGCATTCCGCGGGCCGGATCCGGTCCGGTTTTTGTGTGGCGGCGCATTCCGGTGGCCAGATCTGGTCCGGTTTTTGCGCGGTGGAGCCTTACGCGGGCCAGATCCGGTCCGTTTTATGCGCGGCGGCGCATTCCACGGGCCGGATCCAGTCCGCTTTTTCCACGGTGGTGCGTTCCGCGGGACAGATCCGGTCCGGTTTTTGTGCGGCGGCGCATTCCGTGGGCCGGATCCGGTCCGGTTTTTGCGCGGCGGCGCATTCCATGGGCCGGATCCGGTCCGGTTTTTGCGCGGCGGCGCATTCCGCGGGCCGGATCCGGTCCGGGTTTTGCGCAGCGACGCATTCCGAGGCCCGTATCCTGTCCGGCTTTTCGGCGGCGAAGCATTCCGCGGGCCAGATCCGGTCCGGTTTTTGCGTGGCGGCGCATTCCGGGGTGCCGGAACTGGTGCATTTTTTGCGGCGGCGGCGCATTCCGCGGGCCGGATCCGGTCCGGTTTTTGTGTGGCGGCACATTCCGTGGGCCGGATCCGCGCCGTTTTTTCCACAGCGAAGCATTCCATGGGCCAGATCCGGTCTGTTTTTTGCGCGGCGGCGCATTCCGCGGGCCAGATGCGGTCCGGTTTTTGCCGCGGCGGCGCATTCCGCGGGCCGGATCCAGTCCGGTTTTTCCACGATGGCGCATTGCGCGGGCCTGATCCGGTCCGATTTTTGCGCGGCGGCGCATTCCGCGGGCCGGATCTGGTCCGTTTTTCCCGCGGCGGCGCATTCTGCGGGTCAGATCCGGTCCGGTTTTTGTGCTGCGGCGCACTCCACGGGCCGGGTCCGGTCCGGTTTTCCCACAACGGCGCGTTCCGCGGGCAGGATCCGGTCCGTTTTTCCCACGGCGGCACGTTCCGCGCGCCGGATCCGGTCCGTTTTTTGTGCGGCGGCGCGTTCCACGGGCTGGATCCGGTCCGGTTTTTGCGCAGCGGCCCATTCCGCGGTCTGGATCCAGTCCGTTTTTTCCGCGGCGGTGCATTCCGCGGGCCTGATCCGGTCCGGTGTTTGCGCGGCGGCGCGTTCCGCGGGCCGGATCCAGTCCAGTTTTTGCGTGGCAATGCATTCCGTGGGCCAGATCCGGTCCGGTTTTTACGTGGCGGCGCATTCGATGGGCCGGATCCGGTCCGGTTTTTGCGTGGCGGCGCGTTCCGCGAGCCGGATCCAGTCCAGTTTTTGCGTGGCAATGCATTCCGTGGGCCAGATGCGGTCCGGTTTTTACGTGGCGTCGCATTCCATGGGCCGGATCCCGTCCGGTTTTTCCCGCGGCGGCGCATTCCGCGGGCCAGATCCGGTCCGGTTTTTGCCCAGCGGCGCATTCTGCGGGCCGGATCCGGTCCGTTTTTCCCGCGGCGTCGCATTCCACGGGCCGGATCCGGTCCCTTTTTTCCATGGCGGGGCATCTCGGCTGCCGGATCAGGTCTGGTTTCTGCGCGGCGGCGCATTCCGCGGGCCGGATCCGGTCCGTTTTTTCCATGGCAGCGCATTCTGGGTGCCGGATCCAGTCCGGTTTTTGCGCGTCGGCGCATTCCGCGGGCGAGATCCGGTCCGGTTTTTGCGCGGCGGCGCATTCCGCGGGCCGGATCCAATCCGGCTTTTGCCCGGCGGTGCATTCCGGGGGCCAGATCCGGTCCATTTTTTCCACAGCGGCGCATTCCGCGGGCCGGATCCGGTCCGTTTTTCCCACGGCGGCACGTTCCGCGGGCCGGATCCGGTTTCCGTTTTTGCGCGGCGGCGCATTCCGCGGGCCGGATCCGGTCCGGTTTTTGCCGCGGCGTCGCATTCCGCGGGCCGGATCCGGTCCGGTTTTTCCACGGTGGCGCATTCCGCGGGCCGGATCCGGTCCGATTTTTGCGCGGCGGCGCATTCCGCGGGCCGGATCTGGTCCGTTTTTCCCGCGGCGGCGCATTCTGCGGGTCAGATCCGGTCCGGTTTTTGTGCTGCGGCGCACTCCACGGGCCGGGTCCGGTCCGGTTTTCCCACGGCGGCGCGTTCCGCGGGCAGGATCCGGTCCGTTTTTCCCACGGCGGCACGTTCCGCGCGCCGGATCCGGTTTCCGTTTTTGCGCGGCGGCGCATTCCGCGGGCTGGATCCGGACCGGTTTTTGCCGCGGCGTCGCATTCCGCGGGCCGGATCCGGTCTGGTTTTTCCACGGTGGCGCATTTCGCGGGCCGGATCCAGTCCGGTTTTTCCGCGGCAAGCATTCCGCGGGCCGGATCCGGTCTGCTTTTTGCGCGGCGGCGCATTCCATGGGCCGGATCCGCTCCGTTTTTTCCGCGGCGAAGCATTCCATGGGCCAGATCTGGTCCGTTTTTTGCGCGGCGGCGCATTCTGCGGGCCAGATGCGGTCCGGTTTTTCCCCCAGCGGCGCATTCCGCGGGCCGGATCCGGTCCGGTTTTTCCACGGTGGCGCATTCCGCGGGCCTGATCCGGTCCGATTTTTGCGCGGCGGCGCATTCCGCGGGCCGGATCTGGTCCGTTTTTCCCGCGGCGGCGCATTCTGCGGGTCAGATCCGTTCCGGTTTTTGTGCTGCGGCGCGTTCCGCGGGCCGGATCCGGTCCGTTTTTTGTGCGGCGGCGCGTTCCACGGGCTGGATCCGGTCCGGTTTTTGTGTGGCGGCGCATTCCGCGGGCCGGATCCGGTCCGGTTTTTGCGCAGCGGCCCATTCCGCGGTCTGGATCCAGTCCGTTTTTTCCGCGGCGGTGCATTCCGCGGGCCTGATCCGGTCCGGTGTTTGTGCGGCGGCGCGTTCCGCGGGCCGGATCCAGTCCACTTTTTGCGTGGCAATGCATTCCGTGGGCCAGATCCGGTCCGGTTTTTACGTGGCGGCGCATTCCATGGGCCGGATCCGGTCCAGTTTTTGCGTGGCGGCGCGTTCCGCGGGCCGGATCCAGTCCAGTTTTTGCGTGGCAATGCATTCTGCGGGCCAGATCCGGTCCGGTTTTTACGTGGCGTCGCATTCCATGGGCCGGATCCCGTCCGGTTTTTCCTGCGGCGGCGCATTCCGAGGGCGAGATCCGGTCCGGTTTTTGCCCAGCGGCGCATTCTGCGGGCCGGATCCGGTCCGTTTTTCCCGCGGCGGCGCATTCCTCGGGCCTGATACAGTGCGGTTTATGCGTGGCGGTGCGTTCCGTGGGCCGGATCCGGTCCGGTTTTTGTGTGGCGGCGCATTCCGCAGGCCGGATCCGGTCCGGTTTTTCCACGGCGGCGCGTTACGCGGTCCGCATCCGCTCCGTTCTTGCCGCGGCGGCGCATTCCGCGGGCCAGATCCGGTCCGGCTTTTGCGCAGCGGCCCATTCCGCGGGCCGGATCCGGTCCGGTTTTTGCGCGGCGGCCCATTCCGCGGGCCGGATCCGGTTCGGCTTTTGCGCGGCGGCCCATTCCGCGGGCCGGATTCGGTCCGGCTTTTGCGCGGCGGCGCATTCCGCGGGCCAGATCCAGTTCGGTTTTTGCACGGCGGCCCATTCCGCGGGCCGGATCCGGTCCGGTATTTGCCCAGCGGCGCATTCCACGGGCCAGATCTGGTCCGGGTTTTTGCGCAGCGGCGCATTCCGTGGGCCGGATCCAGTCCGTTTTTTCCACAACGGCACATTCCGAGGGGAGGATCCGGTCCAGTTTTTGCGCGGCGTCGCATTCCGCGGGCCGGATCCAGTCCGGTTTTTGCGCGGCAAGCATTCCGTGGGCCAGATCCGGTCCGGTTTTTACGTGGCGGCGCGTTCCGGGGTGCCGGAGCCGGTCCGTTTTTTGCGGCGGCAGCGCATTCCGCGGGCCGGATCCGGTCCGGTTTTTGCGCGGCGGCGCATTCCGTGGGCCGGATCCAGTCCGGTTTTTGTGCTGCGGCGCACTCCAAGGGCCAGATCCGGTCCGTTTTTCCCACGGCGGCGCATTCCGCGGGCCAGATCCGGTCCGTTTTTCCCCCAGCGGCGCATTCCGTGGGCCGGATCCGGTCCGGTTTTTGTGCGGCGGCGCATTCCGGGGTGCCGAAGCCGCTCCGTTTTTTGCGGCGGCAGCGCATTCCGCGGGCCTGATCCGGTCCGGTTTTTGCGTCGCGGCGCATTCTGCGGGCCGGATCCGGTCCGGTTTTTGCGCGGCGGCGCATTCCGCGGGCCGGATCCGGTCTGTTTTTTCCACAGCGGCGCATTCCGTGGGCCGGATCCGGTCCGGTTTTTGCGTGGCGGTGCGTTCCGTGGGCCGGATCCGGTGAGGTTTTTGCGCGGCGGCGCATTCCGCGAGCCGGATCCGTTCCGTGTTTTCCGCGGCGGCGCATTCCGGTGGCCTGATCTGGTCCGGTTTTTGCGCGGCGGCGCATTCCGCGGACCGGATCCGGTTCGGTTTTTGCGCGACGGCGCATTCCGTGGGCCAGATCCGGTCCGTTTTTTCCGCGGCGAAGCATTCCGCGGCACGGATCCGATCCGCTTTTTGCGCGGCGGCGCATTCCGCGGGCCGGATCCGGTCCCTTTTTTCCATGGCGGGGCATCTCGGCTGCCGGATCCGGTCCGGTTTTTGCGCGGCGGCCCGTTCCGCGGGCCGGATCCGGACCGGTTTTTGCGCGGCAGCCCATTCCGCGGGCCATTTTTTGCGCAGCGGCCAGTTCCGCGGGCCGGATCCGGTCCGTTTTTTGCGCAGCGGCGCATTCCGCGTGCCAGATCCGGTGTGGTTTTTGCGCGGCGGCGCATTCCTCGGGCCAGATCCGGTCTGGTTTTTTGCGCGACGGCGCATTCCGCGGGCCTGATACAGTCCGGTTTTTGCGCAGTGGCGCATTCCGTGGGCCGGATCCTTTCCGGTTTTTGCACAGCGGTGCATTCCGCAGGCCAGATCCGGTCCGTTTTTTCCGCGGCGAAGCATTCCGCCGGCCGGATCCGATCCGCTTTTTCGGCGTGGGAGCATTCCACGGGCCGGATCCGTTCTGGTTTTTGCGAGGCGGCGCATTCCGCGGGCCGGATCCCGTCCATTTTTTGTGCGGCGGCGCATTCCGCGAGCCGGATGCGCTCCGTTTTTTGCGCGGCAGTGCATTCCGCGGGCCGGATCCTGTCCGGTTTTTGCTCAGCGGCGCATTCCGCGTGCCGGATCCGGTGTGGTTTTTGCGCGGCGGTGCATTTTGCGGGTCGGATCCGCTCCATTTTTTGCGCGGCGGCGCATTCCGCGGGCCGGATCCGGTCCGGTTTTTGCTCAGCGGCGCATTCCGCGTGCCGGATCCGGTGTGGTTTTTGCGCGGCGGCGCATTTTGCGGGCCGGATCTGATCCGGTTTTTGCGCGGCGGTGCATTCCGCGGGCCGGATCCGCTCCGTTTTTTCCATGGCGGCGCATTCTGGGTGCCGGATCCAGTCCGGTTTTTGCGCGGCGGTGCATTCCGGGGGCTGGATCCGGTCCAATTTTTCCACAGCGGCGCATTCCGCCGGCCGGATCCGGTCCGTTTTTCCCACGGCGGAGCATTCCGCGGGCCGGATCCGGTTTCAGTTTTTGCGCGGCGGCGCATTCCGCGGACCGGATCCGGACCGGTTTTTGCCGCGGCGTCGCATTCCGCGGGCCGGATCCGGTCTGGTTTTTCCACGGTGGCGCATTTCGCGGGCCGGATCCAGTCCGTTTTTTCCACAACGGCGCATTCCGAGGGGAGGATCCGGTCCAGTTTTTGCACGGCGGCGCATTCCGCGGGCCGGATCCAGTCCGGTTTTTGCGCGGCAAGCATTCCGCGAGCCAGATCCAGTCTGCTATTTGCGCGGCGGCGCATTCCGCGGGCCGGATCCGGTCTGTTCTTTCCACGGCGGCGCGTTCCGCGGGACGGATCCGGTCCGGTTTTTGCGCGGCGGCGCATTCCGCGGGCCGGATCCGGTCCGGTTTTTGTGCGGCGGCGCACTCCGCAGGCCGGATCCGGTCCGGTTTTTCCCGCGGCGGCGCATTCCGCGGGCCGGATCCGGTACGTTTTTCCACGGCGGCGCATTCCGCGAGTCGGAACCGGTCTGTTTTTCCCGCGGCGGCGCGTTCCGCGGGACGTATCCGGTTTCCGTTTTTGCGCGGCAGCGCATTCCGCGGGCCGGATCCGGTCCGGTTTTTGCGCGGCGGCGCATTCCGCAAGCCGGATCCGGTCCGGTTTTTGCGCAGCGACGCATTCCGAGGCCCGTATCCTGTCCGGCTTTTCGGCGGCGAAGCATTCCGCGGGCCAGATCCGGTCCGGTTTTTGCGTGGCGGCGCATTCCGGGGTGCCGGAGCTGGTGCGTTTTTTGCGGCGGCGGCGCATTCCGCGGGCCGGATCCGGTCCGGTTTTTGTGCGGCGGCGCATTCCGCGGGCCGGATCCGGTCCGGTTTTTGTGCGGCGGCGCATTCCACTGGCCGTATATGGTCCGGTTTTCCCGCGGCGGCGCATTCCGCGGGCCTGATACGGTCCAATTTTTGCGTGGTGGCGCGTTCCGCGGGCCGGATCCGGTCCGTTTTTCCCACGGCGGCGCGTTCCGCGGGCCGGATCCGGTCTGTTTTTTGCGCGGCGGCGCATTCCGTGGGCCGGATCCACGCCGTTTATTCCACGGCGGCGAATTCCGCGGGCCGGATCCGCTCCGTTTTTTCCGCGGCGAAGCATTCCATGGGCCAGATCCGGTCCGTTTTTTGCGCGGTGGTGCATTCTGCGGGCCAGATGCGGTCCGGTTTTTGTGCTGCGGCGCATTCCGCGCGCCGGATCCGGTCCGTTTTTTGCGCGGCGGCGCGTTCCACGGGCTGGATCCGGTCCGGTTTTTGTGTGGCGGCGCATTCCGCGGGCCGGATCCGGTCCGGTTTTTGCGCAGCGGCCCATTCCGCGGTCTGGATCCAGTCCGTTTTTCCCGCGGCGGGGCATTCCGCGGGCCTGATCCGGTCCGGTGTTTGCGCGGCGGCGCGTTCCGCGGGCCGGATCCAGTCCAGTTTTTGCGTGGCAATGCATTCCGTGGGCCAGATCCGGTCCGGTTTTTACGTGGCGGCGCATTCCATGGGCCGGATCCGGTCCAGTTTTTGCGTGGCGGCGCGTTCCGCGGGCCGGATCCAGTCCAGTTTTTGCGTGGCAATGCATTCCGTGGGCCAGATCCGGTCCGGTTTTTACGTGGCGGCGCATTCCATGGGCCGGATCCCGTCCGGTTTTTCCCGCGGCGGCGCATTCCGCGGGCCAGATCCGGTCCGGTTTTTGCCCAGCGGCGCATTCTGCGGGCCGGATCCGGTCCGTTTTTCCCGTGGCGGCGCATTCCTCGGGCCTGATACAGTCCGGTTTTTGCGTGGCAGTGTGTTCCGTGGGCCGGATCCGGTCCGGTTTTTGTGCGGCGGCGCATTCCGCGGGCCGGATCCGCGCCGTTTTTTCCACGGCGGCGCATTCCGCGGGCCGGATCCGGTCCGGTTTTTGCCCGGCGGCGCGTTCCGCGGGCCGGATCCGGTCCGGTTTTTGCACGGCGGCGCATTCCGTGGGCCAGATCCGGTCCGTTTTTTCCACAACGGCGCATTCCGAGGGGAGAATCCGGTCCAGTTTTTGCGCGGCGGCACATTTCGCGGCCCGGATCCAGTCCGGTTTTTGCGCAGCAATGCATTCCGTGGGCCAGATCCGGTCTGGTTTTTACGTGGCGGCGCGTTCCGGGGTGCCGGAGCCGGTCCGTTTTTTGCGGCGGCAGCGCATTCCGCGGGCCAGATCCGGTCCGGTTTTTGAGCGGCGTCGCATTCCGCGGGCCGGATCCGGTCCGGTTTTTGCGCAGCAATGCATTCCGTGGGCCAGATCCGGTCCGGTTTTTACGTGGCGGCGCGTTCCGGGGTGCCGGAGCTGGTCCGTTTTTTGCGGCGGCAGCGCATTCCGCGGGCCAGATCCGGTCCGGTTTTTGTGTGGCGGCGCATTCCGCGGGCCGGATCCTGTCCGGTTTTTGCGTGGCGGCGCATTCTGCGGGCCGGATCCGGTCCGGTTTTTGCGCGGCGGCGCATTCCGCGGGCCGGATCCGGTCCGGTTTTTGTGCTGCGGCGCACTCCAAGGGCCAGATCTGGTCCGTTTTTCCCACGGCGGCGCAATCCGTGGGCCGGATCCGGTCCGGTTTTTACGTGGCGGCGCATTCCGGGGTGCCGAAGCCGGTCCGTTTTTTGCGGCGGCAGCGCATTCCGCGGGCCTGATCCGGTCCGGTTTTTGCGTGGCGGCGCGTTCTGCGGGCCGGATCCGGTCTGCTTTTTGCGCGGCGGCGCATTCCGCGGCCTGGATCCGGTCTGTTTTTTCCACGGCGGCGCATTCCGCGGGCCGGATCCGGTCCGGTTTTTGCGTGGCGGTGCGTTCCGTGGGCGGAATCCGGTGAGGTTTTTGCGCGGCGGCGCATTCCACGGGCCGGATCCGTTCCGTGTTTTCCGCGGCGGCGCATTCCGGTGGCCTGATCTGGTCCGGTTTTTGCGCGGCGGCGCATTCCGCTGGCCGGATCCGGTTCGGTTTTTGCGCGGCGGCGCATTCCGCGGGCCGGATCCTGTCTGGGTTTTGAGCGGCGGCGCATTCCGCGGGCCGGAGCCGATCCGGTTTTTCCGCGGCGGCGCATTCCGCGGGCCGGATCCGGTCCGGTTTTTGAGCGGCGTCGCATTCCGTGGGCCAGATCCGGTCCGGTTTTTGCGTGGCGGCGCATTCCGGGGGCCTGATCCGGTCCGGTGTTTGCGCGGCGGCGCGTTCCGCGGGCCGGATCCGGTCCGGTTTTTACGTGGCGGCGCATTCCGGGGTGCCGGAGCCGGTCCGTTTTTTGCGGCGGCAGCGCATTCCGCAGGCCGGATCCGGTCAGGTTTTTGCCCGGCGGCGCATTCCGCGGGCCAGATCTGGTCCGGTTTTTGTGCGGCGGCGCATTCCACGGGCCGGATCCGGTCCGGTTTTTGCGCGGCGGCGCATTCCGCGGGCCGGATCCGGTCCAGTTTTTGTGCGGCGGCGCATTCCACGGGCCGGATCCGGTCCGGTTTTTGCGTGGTGGTGCGTTCCGCGGGCCGGATCCGGTTAGGTTTTTGCGCGGCGGCGCATTCCGCCGGCCGGATCCGGTCCGGTTTTTGTGTGGCGGCACATTCCGTGGGCCGGATCCGCGCCGTTTTTTCCACGGCGGCGCATTCCGCGGGCCGTATCCGCTCCGTTTTTTCCGCGGCGAAGCATTCCGTGGGCCAGATCCGGTCCGGTTTTTGCCGCGGCGGCGCATTCCGCGGGCCGGATCCGGTCCGGTTTTTCCACGGTGGCGCATTCCGCGGGCCTGATCCGGTCCGATTTTTGCGCGGCGGCGCATTCCGCGGGCCGGATCCGCTCCGTTTTTCCCGCGGCGGCGCATTCCGTGGGCCAGATCCGGTCCGGTTTTTGCGCGGCGGCGCATTCCACGGGCCGGATCCGATCCGGTTTTTGTGGTGCGGCGCACTCCACGGGCCGGATCCGGTCCGTTTTTCCCATGGCGGCGCTTTCCGCGGGCCGGATCCGGTCCGTTTTTCCCACGGCGGCACGTTCCGCGGGCCAGATCCGGTCCGGTTTTTGCGCAGCGGCCCTTTCCGCGGTCTGTATCCAGTCCGTTTTTTCCGCGGCGGTGCACTCCGCGGGCCTGATCCGGTCCGGTGTTTGCGCGGCGGCGCGTTCCGCGGGCCGGATCCGGTCCGGTTTTTGCGTGGCAATGCATTCCATGGGCCGGTTCCGGTCTGGTTTTTCCCGCGGCGGCGCATTCCGCGGGCCAGATCCGTTCCGGTTTTTGCCCAGCGGCGCATTCTGCGGGCCGGATCCGGTCCGTTTTTCCCGCGGCGGCGCATTCCTCGGGCCTGATACAGTCCGGTTTTTGCGTGGCGGTGCGTTCCGTGGGCCGGATCCGGTCCGGTTTTTGCCCACCGGCGCATTCTGCGGGCCGGATCCGCTCCGTTCTTGCCGCGGCGGCGCATTCCGCGGGCCGGATCCGGTCCGGTTTTTGCGCGGCGGCCCATTCCGCGGGCCGGATCCGGTCCGGTATTTGCGCCGCGGCGCATTCCACGGGCCAGTTCTGGTCCGGGTTTTTGCGCAGCGGCGCATTCCGCGGGCCGGATCCAGTCCGTTTTTTCCACAACGGCGCATTCCGAGGGGAGGATCCGGTCCAGTTTTTGCGCGGCAGCGCATTTCGCGGCCCGGATCCAGTCCGGTTTTTGCGCGGCAAGCATTCCGCGGGCCGGATCAGGTCCGGTTTTTGAGCGGCGTCGCATTCCACGGGCCGGATCCGGTCCGGTTTTTGCGCAGCAATGCATTCCGTGGGCCAGATCCGGTCCGGTTTTTACGTGGCGGCGCGTTCCGGGGTGCCGGAGCCGGTCTGTTTTTTGCGGCGGCAGCGCATTCCGCGGGCCTGATCCGGTCCGGTTTTTGCCCCGGCGGCGCATTCCGCCGGCCGGATCCGGTCCGGTTATTGCGTGGCGGTGCGTTCCGTGGGCCGGATCCGGTCCGGTTTTTGTGTGGCGGCGCATTCCGCGGGCCGGATCCGCTGCGTTTTTGCCGCGGCGGCGCATTCCGCCGGCCAGATCCGGTCCGGTTTTTGCGCGGCGGCGCATTCCGCGGGCCGGATCCGGTCCGGTTTTTGCGCGGCGGCGCATTCCGCGGGCCGGATCCGGTCCGGTTTTTGTGCTGCGGCTCACTCCAAGGGCCAGATCTGGTCCGTTTTTCCCCCAGCGGCGCATTCCGTGGGCCGGATCCGGTCCGGTTTTTACGTGGCGGCGCGTTCCGGGGTGCCGGAGCCGGTCCGTTTTTTGCAGCGGCAGCGCATTCCGCGGGCCAGATCCGGTCCGGTGTTTGCGCGGCGGCGCGTTCCGCGGGCCGGATCCGGTCCGGTTTTTACGTGGCGGCGCATTCCGGGGTGCCGGAGCCGGTCCGTTTTTTGCGGCGGCAGCGCATTCCGCGGGCCTGATCCGGTCCGGTTTTTGTGCGGCGGCGCATTCCACGGGCCGGATCCGGTCCGGTTTTTGCGCGGCGGCGCATTCCGCGGGCCGGATCCAGTCCAGTTTTTGTGTGGCGGTGCGTTCCGCGGGCCGGATCCGGTTAGGTTTTTGCGCGGCGGCGCGTTCCACGGGCCGGATCCGGTCTGGTTTTTCCCGCGGCGGGGCATTCAGCGGGCCAGATCCGGTCCGGTTTTTGCGCAGCGGCCCATTCCGCGGGCCGGATCCGATCCGTTTTTTCCGCGGCGAAGCATTCCGTGGGCCAGATCCGGTCCGGTTTTTGCCGCGGCGGCGCATTCCGCCGGCCGGATCCGGTCCGGTTTTTCCACGGTGGCGCATTCCGCGGGCCTGATCCGGTCCGATTTTTGCGCGGCGGCGCATTCCGCGGGCCGGATCCGGTCCGTTTTTCCCGCGGCGGCGCATTCTGCGGGTCAGATCCGGTCCGGTTTTTGCGCGGCAGCGCGTTCCACGGGCTGGATCCGGTCCGGTTTTTCCCGCGGCGGGGCATTCCGCGGGCCAGATCCGGTCCGGTTTTTGCGCAGCGGCCCTTTCCGCTGTCTGTATCCAGTCCGTTTTTTCCGCGGCGGTGCACTCCGCGGGCCTATATCCGGTCCGGTGTTTGCGCGGCGGTGCGTTCCGCGGGCCGGATCCAGTCCGGTTTTTGCGTGGCAATGCATTCCATGGGCCGGTTCCGGTCTGGTTTTTCCCGCGGCGGCGCATTCCGCGGGCCAGATCCGTTCCGGTTTTTGCCCAGCGGCGCATTCTGCGGGCCGGATCCGGTCCGTTTTTCCCGCGGCGGCGCATTCCTCGGGCCTGATACAGTCCGGTTTTTGCGTGGCGGTGCGTTCCGTGGGCCGGATCCGGTCCGGTTTTTGTGTGGCGGCGCATTCCGCGGGCCGGATCCGCTCCGGATGTCCAAGGCGGCGCATTCCGCGGGCCGGATCCGCTCCGTTCTTGCCGCGGCGGCGCATTCCGCGGGCCGGATCCGGTCCGGTTTTTGCCCGGCGGCGCCTTCCGCGGGCCGGATTCGGTCCAGTTTTTGCGCGGCGGCGCATTCCGCGGGCCAGATCCAGTTTGGTTTTTGCGCGGCGGCCCATTCCGCGGGCCGGATCCGGTCCGGTTTTTGCACGGCGGCGCATTCCACGGGCCAGATCTGGTCCGGGTTTTTGCGCAGCAATGCATTCTGTGGGCCAGATCCGGTCCGGTTTTTACGTGGCGGCGCGTTCCGGGGTGCCGGAGCCGGTCTGTTTTTTGCGGCGGCAGCGCATTCCGCGGGCTAGATCCGGTCCGGTTTTTGCGCGGCGGCACGTTCCCCTGGCCAGATCCGGTCCGGTTTTTGCCGCGGCGGCGCATTCCGCCGGCCGGATCCGGTCTGGTTATTGCGTGGCGGTGCGTTCCGTGGGCCGGATCCGGTCCGGTTTTTGTGTGGCGGCGCATTCCGCGGGCCGGATCCGCTGCGTTTTTGCCGCGGCGGCGCATTCCGCGGGCCGGATCCGGTCCGGTTTTTGCGCGGCGGCGCATTCCGCGGGCCAGATCCCGTCTGTTTTTTACACGGCGGCGCATTCCGTGGGCCGGATCCGGTCCGGTTTTTACGTGGCGGCACATTCCGCGGGCCAGATCCCGTCTGTTTTTTACACGGCGGCGCATTCCGCGGGACGGATCCTGTCTGGTTTTTGCGCGGAGGCGCATTTCGCGGGCTGGATCCTGTCCGGTTTTTGCGCGGCGGCGCATTCCGCGGGCCGGATCCGTTCCGGTTTTTGCGTGGCGGCGCATTCCGCGGGCCGGATCCGGTCCCTTTTTTCCATGGCGGGGCATCTCGGCTGCCGGATCCGGTCCGGTTTTTGCGCAGCGGCGCATTCCGCGTGCCAGATCCGGTCTGTTTTTGCGCGGCGGCGCATTTTGTGGGCCGGATCCGGTCTGGTTTTTACACTGCGGCGCATTCCGCGGGCCGGATCAAGTCCGGTTTTTGCGCGGCGGCGCATTCCGTGGGCCAGATCCGGTCTGGTTTTTTGCGCGACGGCGCATTCCGCAGGCTGGATCCTTTCCGGTTTTTGCACGGCGGTGCATTCCGCAGGCCAGATCCGGTCCGTTTTTTCCGCGGCGAAGCATTCCGCCGGCCGGATCCGATCCGCTTTTTCGGCGTGGGAGCATTCCACGGGCCGGATCCGTTCTGGTTTTTGCGAGGCGGCGCATTCCGCGGGCCGGATCCGGTCCATTTTTTGTGCGGCGGCGCATTCTGCGGGCCGAATCTGGTCCGGTTTTTGCGCGGCGGCTCATTGTGTGGGTCGGATCCGGTTTGGTTTTTGCGCGGCGGAGCATTCCGCGGGCCAGATCCGGACCGGTTTTTGCGCGTCTGCGCATTCCGCGGGCCAGATCCGGTCCAGTTTTTGCGCGTCTGCGCGTTCCGCGAGCCGGATCCGGTCCGTTTTTTGCGCGGCGAAGCATTCCGCGGGCCGGATCCTGTCCGGTTTTTGCTCAGCGGCGCATTCCGCGTGCCGGATCCGGTGTGGTTTTTGCGCGGCGGCGCATTTTGCGGGTCGGATCCGGTCCGTTTTTTGCGTGGCGGAGCATTTTGCGGGCCGGATCCTGTCCTATTGTTGCTCAGCGACGCATTCCGCGTGCCGGATCCGGTGTGGTTTTTGCGCGGCGGCGCATTTTGCGGGCCGGTTCTGATCCGGTTTTTGCGCGGCAGTGCATTCCGCGGGCCGGATCCGGTCCGGTTTTTCCATGGCGGCGCATTCTGGGTGCCGGATCCAGTCCAGTTTTTGCGCGTCGGCGCATTCCGCGGGCCGGTTCCGGTCCGTTTTTTCCATGGCGGCGCATTCCGCGGGCCGGATCCAATCCGGCTTTTGCGCGGCGGTGCATTCCGCGGGCCGAATCCGTTCCAATTTTTCCACAGCGGCGCATTCCGCGGGCCGGATCCGGTCCGTTTTTCCCGCGGCGGAGCATTCCGCGGGCCGGATCCGGTTTCAGTTTTTGCGCGGCGGCGCATTCCGCGGACCGGATCCGGACCGGTTTTTGCCGCGGCGTCGCATTCCGCGGGCCGGATCCGGTCTGGTTTTTCCACGGTGGCGCATTTCGCGGGCCGGATCCAGTCCGGTTTTTGTGCGGCAAGCATTCCGCGGGCCGGATCCGGTCCGGTTTTTGCGCGGCGGCGCATTCCGCGGGCCGGATCCGGTCTGTTTTTTCCACGGCGACGCATTCCGCGGGCCGGATCCGGTCCGGTTTTTGTGCGGCGGCGCATTCCACGGGCCGGATCCGGTCCGGATTTCCCGCGGCGGCGCATTCCGCGGGCCGGATCCGGTACGTTTTTCCCGCGGCGGCGCATTCCGCTGGCCGGATCCGCTACGTTTTTCCACGGCGGCGCATTTTGCGGGTCGGATCCGGTCTGTTTTTCCCGCGGCGGCGCGTTCCGTGGGACGGATCCGGTTTCCGTTTTTGCGCGGCAGCGCATTCCGCGGGCCTGATCCGGTCCGGTTTTTGCACGGCGGCCCATTACCGGGCCGGATCCGGTCCGGTTTTTGCGCGGCGGCCCATTCCGCGGGCCGGATCCGGTCCGTTTTTTGCGCGGCGGCGCGTTCCACGGGCCGGATCCGGTCCGGTTTTTCCCGCGGCGGGGCATTCCGCGGGCCACATCCGGTCCGGTTTTTGCGCAGCGGCCCATTCCGCGGTCTGTATCCAGTCCGTTTTTTCCGCGGCGGTGCACTCCGCGGGCCTGATCCGGTCCGGTGTTTGCGCGATGGCGCGTTCCGCTGGCCGGATCCAGTCCGGTTTTTGCGTGGCAATGCATTCCATGGGCCGGTTCCGGTCCGGTTTTTCCCGCGGCGGCGCATTCCGCGGGCCAGATCCGGTCCGGTTTTTGCGCGGCGGCGCATTCCGCGGGCCGGATCCGGTCCGGTTTTTGCGTGGCGGCGCATTCCGCGGGCCAGATCCGGTCTGGTTTTTGTGCTGCGGCGCACTCCAAGGGCCAGATCTGGTCCGTTTTTCCCCCAGCGGCGCATTCCGTGGGCCGGATCCGGTCCGGTTTTTACGTGGCGGCGCAATCCGGGGTGCCGGAGCCGGTCCGTTTTTTGCGGCGGCAGCGCATTCCGCGGGCCAGATCCGGTCCGGTTTTTGCCCAGCGGCGCATTCTGCGGGCCGGATCCGGTCCGTTTTTCCCGCGGCGGCGCATTCCTCGGGCCTGATACAGTCCGGTTTTTGCGTGGCGGTGCGTTCCGTGGGCCGGATCCGGTCCGGTTTTTGTGTGGCGGCGCATTCCGCGGGCCGGATCCGCTCCGGATGTCCACGGCGGCGCATTCCGCGGGCCGGATCCGCTCCGTTCTTGCCGCGGCGGCGCATTCCGCGGGCCGGATCCGGTCCGGTTTTTGCCCGGCGGCGCCTTCCGCGGGCCGGATTCGGTCCGGTTTTTGCGCGGCGGCGCATTCTGCGGGCCGAATCTGGTCCGGTTTTTGCGCGGCGGCTCATTGTGTGGGTCGGATCCGGTTTGGTTTTTGCGCGGCGGAGCATTCCGCGGGCCAGATCCGGACCGGTTTTTGCGCGTCTGCGCATTCCGCGGGCCAGATCCGGTCCAGTTTTTGCGCGTCTGCGCGTTCCGCGAGCCGGATCCGGTCCGTTTTTTGCGCGGCGAAGCATTCCGCGGGCCGGATCCTGTCCGGTTTTTGCTCAGCGGCGCATTCCGCGTGCCGGATCCGGTGTGGTTTTTGCGCGGCGGCGCATTTTGCGGGTCGGATCCGGTCCGTTTTTTGCGTGGCGGAGCATTTTGCGGGCCGGATCCTGTCCTATTGTTGCTCAGCGACGCATTCCGCGTGCCGGATCCGGTGTGGTTTTTGCGCGGCGGCGCATTTTGCGGGCCGGTTCTGATCCGGTTTTTGCGCGGCAGTGCATTCCGCGGGCCGGATCCGGTCCGGTTTTTCCATGGCGGCGCATTCTGGGTGCCGGATCCAGTCCAGTTTTTGCGCGTCGGCGCATTCCGCGGGCCGGTTCCGGTCCGTTTTTTCCATGGCGGCGCATTCCGCGGGCCGGATCCAATCCGGCTTTTGCGCGGCGGTGCATTCCGCGGGCCGAATCCGTTCCAATTTTTCCACAGCGGCGCATTCCGCGGGCCGGATCCGGTCCGTTTTTCCCGCGGCGGAGCATTCCGCGGGCCGGATCCGGTTTCAGTTTTTGCGCGGCGGCGCATTCCGCGGACCGGATCCGGACCGGTTTTTGCCGCGGCGTCGCATTCCGCGGGCCGGATCCGGTCTGGTTTTTCCACGGTGGCGCATTTCGCGGGCCGGATCCAGTCCGGTTTTTGTGCGGCAAGCATTCCGCGGGCCGGATCCGGTCCGGTTTTTGCGCGGCGGCGCATTCCGCGGGCCGGATCCGGTCTGTTTTTTCCACGGCGACGCATTCCGCGGGCCGGATCCGGTCCGGTTTTTGTGCGGCGGCGCATTCCACGGGCCGGATCCGGTCCGGATTTCCCGCGGCGGCGCATTCCGCGGGCCGGATCCGGTACGTTTTTCCCGCGGCGGCGCATTCCGCTGGCCGGATCCGCTACGTTTTTCCACGGCGGCGCATTTTGCGGGTCGGATCCGGTCTGTTTTTCCCGCGGCGGCGCGTTCCGTGGGACGGATCCGGTTTCCGTTTTTGCGCGGCAGCGCATTCCGCGGGCCGGATCCGGTCCGGTTTTTGCGCGGCGGCCCATTCCGCGGGCCGGATCCGGTCCGTTTTTTGCGCGGCGGCGCGTTCCACGGGCCGGATCCGGTCCGGTTTTTCCCGCGGCGGGGCATTCCGCGGGCCACATCCGGTCCGGTTTTTGCGCAGCGGCCCATTCCGCGGTCTGTATCCAGTCCGTTTTTTCCGCGGCGGTGCACTCCGCGGGCCTGATCCGGTCCGGTGTTTGCGCGATGGCGCGTTCCGCTGGCCGGATCCAGTCCGGTTTTTGCGTGGCAATGCATTCCATGGGCCGGTTCCGGTCCGGTTTTTCCCGCGGCGGCGCATTCCGCGGGCCAGATCCGGTCCGGTTTTTGCGCGGCGGCGCATTCCGCGGGCCGGATCCGGTCCGGTTTTTGCGTGGCGGCGCATTCCGCGGGCCAGATCCGGTCTGGTTTTTGTGCTGCGGCGCACTCCAAGGGCCAGATCTGGTCCGTTTTTCCCCCAGCGGCGCATTCCGTGGGCCGGATCCGGTCCGGTTTTTACGTGGCGGCGCAATCCGGGGTGCCGGAGCCGGTCCGTTTTTTGCGGCGGCAGCGCATTCCGCGGGCCAGATCCGGTCCGGTTTTTGCCCAGCGGCGCATTCTGCGGGCCGGATCCGGTCCGTTTTTCCCGCGGCGGCGCATTCCTCGGGCCTGATACAGTCCGGTTTTTGCGTGGCGGTGCGTTCCGTGGGCCGGATCCGGTCCGGTTTTTGTGTGGCGGCGCATTCCGCGGGCCGGATCCGCTCCGGATGTCCACGGCGGCGCATTCCGCGGGCCAGATCCGCTCCGTTCTTGCCGCGGCGGCGCATTCCGCGGGCCGGATCCGGTCCGGTTTTTGCCCGGCGGCGCCTTCCGCGGGCCGGATTCGGTCCGGTTTTTGCGCGGCGGCGCATTCCGCGGGCCAGATCCAGTTCGGTTTTTGCGCGGCGGCCCATTCCGCGGGCCGGATCCGGTCCGGTTTTTGCACGGCGGCGCATTCCACGGGCCAGATCTGGTCCAGGTTTTTGCGCAGCGGCGCATTCCGTGGGCCGGATCCAGTCCGTTTTTTCCACAACGGCGCATTCCGAGGGGAGGATCCGGTCCAGTTTTTGCGCGGCAGCGCATTTCGCGGCCCGGATCCAGTCCGGTTTTTGCGCGGCAAGCATTCCGCGGGCCGGATCAGGTCCGGTTTTTGAGCGGCGTCGCATTCCACGGGCCGGATCCGGTCCGGTTTTTGCGCAGCAATGCATTCTGTGGGCCAGATCTGGTCCGGTTTTTACGTGGCGGCGCGTTCCGGGGTGCCGGAGCCGGTCTGTTTTTTGCGGCGGCAGCGCATTCTGCGGGCCAGATCCGGTCCGGTTTTTGCGCGGCGGCACGTTCCCCTGGCCAGATCCGGTCCGGTTTTTGCCGCGGCGGCGCATTCCGCCGGCCGGATCCGGTCCGGTTATTGCGTGGCGGTGCGTTCCGTGGGCCGGATCCGGTCCGGTTTTTGTGTGGCGGCGCATTCCGCGGGCCGGATCCGCTGCGTTTTTGCCGCGGCGGCGCATTCCGCGGGCCTGATCCGGTCCGGTTTTTGCGCGGCGGTGCGTTCCGCGGGCCGGATCCGGTCCGGTTTTTGCGCAGCGACGCATTCCGAGGCCCGTATCCTGTCCGGCTTTTCGGCGGCGAAGCATTCCGCGGGCCAGATCCGGTCCGGTTTTTGCGTGGCGGCGCATTCCGGGGTGCCGGAGCTGGTGCGTTTTTTGCGGCGGCGGCGCATTCCGCGGGCCGGATCCGGTCCGGTTTTTGTGCGGCGGCGCATTCCGCGGGCCGGATCCGGTCCGGTTTTTGTGCGGCGGCGCATTCCGCGGGCCGGATCCGGTCCGGTTTTTGTGCGGCGGCGCATTCCACTGGCCAGATCCGGTCCGGTTTTTGCGCGGCGGCGCATTCCGCCGGCCGGATCCGGTCCGGTTTTAGTGCGGCGGCGCATTCCGCGGGCCGGATCCGGTCCGGTTTTTGCGTGGCGGCGCATTCCGTGGGCCGGATCCGGTTAGGTTTTTGCGCGGCGGCGCATTCCGCCGGCCGGATCCGGTCCGGTTTTAGTGTGGCGGCGCATTCCACGGGCCAGATCCGGTCCGGTTTTTGCGCGGCGGCGCATTCCGCCGGCCGGATCCGGTCCGGTTTTTACGTGGCGGCACATTCCGTGGGCCGGATCCGCGCCGTTTTTTCCACGGCGGCGCGTTCCGCGGGCCGGATCCGCTCCGTTTTTTCCGCGGCGAAGCATTCCATGGGCCAGATCCGGTCTGTTTTTTGCGCGGCGGCGCATTCCGCGGGCCAGATGCGGTCCGGTTTTTCCACGGTGGCGCATTCCGTGGGCCTGATCCGGTCCGATTTTTGCGCGGCGGCGCATTCCGCGGGCCGGATCTGGTCCGTTTTTCCCACGGCGGCGCATTCCGCGGGCCGGATCCGGTCCGGTTTTCCCGCGGCGGAGCATTCCGCCGGCCGGATCCGGTTTCAGTTTTTTGCGCGGCGGCGTATTCCGCGGACCGGATCCGGACCGGTTTTTGCCGCGGCGTCGCATTCCGCGGGCCGGATCCGGTCTGGTTTTTGTGCTGCGGCGCACTCCAAGGGCCAGATCTGGTCCGTTTTTCCCACGGCGGCGCAATCCGTGGGCCGGATCCCGTCCGGTTTTTACGTGGCGGCGCATTCCGGGGTGCCGAAGCCGGTCCGTTTTTTGCGGCGGCAGCGCATTCCGCGGGCCTGATCCGGTCCGGTTTTTGCGTGGCGGCGCGTTCTGCGGGCCGGATCCGGTCTGCTTTTTGCGCGGCGGCGCATTCCGCGGGCTGGATCCGGTCTGTTTTTTCCACGGCGGCGCATTCCGTGGGCCGGATCCGGTCCGGTTTTTGCGTGGCGGTGCGTTCCGTGGGCCGGATCCGGTGAGGTTTTTTCGCGGCGGCGCATTCCACGGGCCGGATCCGTTCCGTGTTTTCCGCGGCGGCGCATTCCGGTGGCCTGATCTGGTCCGGTTTTTGCGCGGCGGCGCATTCCGCTGGCCGGATCCGGTTCGGTTTTTGCGCGGCGGCGCATTCCGCGGGCCGGATCCTGTCTGGGTTTTGCGCGGCGGCGCATTCCGCGGGCCGGAGCCGATCCGGTTTTTGCGCGGCGGCGCGTTCCGCGGCCGGATCCGGTCCGGTTTTTGCGTGGCGGTGCGTTCTGCGGATCCGGTCCGGTTTTTGCGCAGTGGCGCATTCCGCGGGCCGGATCCGGTCCGGTTTTTGAGCGGCGGCGCATTCCGTGGGCCAGATCCGGTCCGGTTTTTGCGTGGCGGCGCATTCCGGGGGCCTGATCCGGTCCGGTGTTTGCGCGGCGGCGCGTTCCGCGGGCCGGATCCGGTCCGGTTTTTACGTGGCGGCGCATTCCGGGGTGCCGGAGCCGGTCCGTTTTTTGCGGCGGCAGCGCATTCCGCAGGCCGGATCCGGTCAGGTTTTTGCCCGGCGGCGCATTCCGCGGGCCAGATCTGGTCCGGTTTTTGTGCGGCGGCGCATTCCACGGGCCGGATCCGGTCCGGTTTTTGCGCGGCGGCGCATTCCGCGGGCCGGATCCGGTCCAGTTTTTGTGCGGCGGCGCATTCCACGGGCCGGATCCGGTCCGGTTTTTGCGTGGTGGTGCGTTCCGCGGGCCGGATCCGGTTAGGTTTTTGCGCGGCGGCGCATTCCGCCGGCCGGATCCGGTCCGGTTTTTGTGTGGCGGCACATTCCGTGGGCCGGATCCGCGCCGTTTTTTCCACGGCGGCGCATTCCGCGGGCCGTATCCGCTCCGTTTTTTCCGCGGCGAAGCATTCCGTGGGCCAGATCCGGTCCGGTTTTTGCCGCGGCGGCGCATTCCGCGGGCCGGATCCGGTCCGGTTTTTCCACGGTGGCGCATTCCGCGGGCCTGATCCGGTCCGATTTTTGCGCGGCGGCGCATTCCGCGGGCCGGATCCGCTCCGTTTTTCCCGCGGCGGCGCATTCCGCCGGCCAGATCCGGTCCGGTTTTTGCGCGGCGGCGCATTCCACGGGCCGGATCCGATCCGGTTTTTGTGGTGCGGCGCACTCCACGGGCCGGATCCGGTCCGTTTTTCCCATGGCGGCGCTTTCCGCGGGCCGGATCCGGTCCGTTTTTCCCACGGCGGCACGTTCCGCGGGCCAGATCCGGTCCGGTTTTTGCGCAGCGGCCCTTTCCGCGGTCTGTATCCAGTCCGTTTTTTCCGCGGCGGTGCACTCCGCGGGCCTGATCCGGTCCGGTGTTTGCGCGGCGGCGCGTTCCGCGGGCCGGATCCAGTCCGGTTTTTGCGTGGCAATGCATTCCATGGGCCGGTTCCGGTCTGGTTTTTCCCGCGGCGGCGCATTCCGCGGGCCAGATCCGTTCCGGTTTTTGCCCAGCGGCGCATTCTGCGGGCTGGATCCGGTCCGTTTTTCCCGCGGCGGCGCATTCCTCGGGCCCAATACAGTCCGGTTTTTGCGTGGCGGTGCGTTCCGTGGGCCGGATCCGGTCCGGTTTTTGCCCACCGGCGCATTCTGCGGGCCGGATCCGCTCCGTTCTTGCCGCGGCGGCGCATTCCGCGGGCCGGATCCGGTCCGGTTTTTGCGCGGCGGCCCATTCCGCGGGCCGGATCCGGTCCGGTATTTGCGCCGCGGCGCATTCCACGGGCCAGTTCTGGTCCGGGTTTTTGCGCAGCGGCGCATTCCGTGGGCCGGATCCAGTCCGTTTTTTCCACAACGGCGCATTCCGAGGGGAGGATCCGGTCCAGTTTTTGCGCGGTGGCGCATTTCGCGGCCCGGATCCAGTCCGGTTTTTGCGCGGCAAGCATTCCGCGGGCCGGATCAGGTCCGGTTTTTGAGCGGCGTCGCATTCCACGGGCCGGATCCGGTCCGGTTTTTGCGCAGCAATGCATTCCGTGGGCCAGATCCGGTCCGGTTTTTACGTGGCGGCGCGTTCCGGGGTGCCGGAGCCGGTCTGTTTTTTGCGGCGGCAGCGCATTCCGCGGGCCTGATCCGGTCCGGTTTTTGCCCCGGCGGCGCATTCCGCCGGCCGGATCCGGTCCGGTTATTGCGTGGCGGTGCGTTCCGTGGGCCGGATCCGGTCCGGTTTTTGTGTGGCGGCGCATTCCGCGGGCCGGATCCGCTGCGTTTTTGCCGCGGCGGCGCATTCCGCGGGCCAGATCCGGTCCGGTTTTTGCGCGGCGGCGCATTCCGCGGGCCGGATCCGGTCCGGTTTTTGCGCGGCGGCGCATTCCGCGGGCCGGATCCGGTCCGGTTTTTGTGCTGCGGCTCACTCCAAGGGCCAGATCTGGTCTGTTTTTCCCCCAGCGGCGCATTCCGTGGGCCGGATCCGGTCCAGTTTTTACGTGGCGGCGCGTTCCGGGGTGCCGGAGCCGGTCCGTTTTTTGCAGCGGCAGCGCATTCCGCGGGCCAGATCCGGTCCGGTGTTTGCGCGGCGGCGCGTTCCGCGGGCCGGATCCGGTCCGGTTTTTACGTGGCGGCGCATTCCGGGGTGCCGGAGCCGGTCCGTTTTTTGCGGCGGCAGCGCATTCCGCGGGCCTGATCCGGTCCGGTTTTTGTGCGGCGGCGCATTCCACGGGCCGGATCCGGTCCGGTTTTTGCGCGGCGGCGCATTCCGCGGGCCGGATCCAGTCCAGTTTTTGTGTGGCGGTGCGTTCCGCGGGCCGGATCCGGTTAGGTTTTTGCGCGGCGGCGCGTTCCACGGGCCGGATCCGGTCTGGTTTTTCCCGCGGCGGGGCATTCAGCGGGCCAGATCCGGTCCGGTTTTTGCGCAGCGGCCCATTCCGCGGGCCGGATCCGCTCCGTTTTTTCCGCGGCGAAGCATTCCGTGGGCCAGATCCGGTCTGGTTTTTGCCGCGGCGGCGCATTCCGCCGGCCGGATCCGGTCCGGTTTTTCCACGGTGGCGCATTCCGCGGGCCTGATCCGGTCCGATTTTTGCGCGGCGGCGCATTCCGCGGGCCGGATCCGGTCCGTTTTTCCCGCGGCGGCGCATTCTGCGGGTCAGATCCGGTCCGGTTTTTGCGCGGCAGCGCGTTCCACGGGCTGGATCCGGTCCGGTTTTTCCCGCGGCGGGGCATTCCGCGGGCCAGATCCGGTCCGGTTTTTGCGCAGCGGCCCTTTCCGCGGTCTGTATCCAGTCCGTTTTTTCCGCGGCGGTGCACTCCGCGGGCCTATATCCGGTCCGGTGTTTGCGCGGCGGTGCGTTCCGCGGGCCGGATCCAGTCCGGTTTTTGCGTGGCAATGCATTCCATGGGCCGGTTCCGGTCTGGTTTTTCCCGCGGCGGCGCATTCCGCGGGCCAGATCCGTTCCGGTTTTTGCCCAGCGGCGCATTCTGCGGGCCGGATCCGGTCCGTTTTTCCCGCGGCGGCGCATTCCTCGGGCCTGATACAGTCCGGTTTTTGCGTGGCGGTGCGTTCCGTGGGCCGGATCCGGTCCGGTTTTTGTGTGGCGGCGCATTCCGCGGGCCGGATCCGCTCCGGATGTCCAAGGCGGCGCATTCCGCGGGCCGGATCCGCTCCGTTCTTGCCGCGGCGGCGCATTCCGCGGGCCGGATCCGGTCCGGTTTTTGCCCGGCGGCGCCTTCCGCGGGCCGGATTCGGTCCAGTTTTTGCGCGGCGGCGCATTCCGCGGGCCAGATCCAGTTTGGTTTTTGCGCGGCGGCCCATTCCGCGGGCCGGATCCGGTCCGGTTTTTGCACGGCGGCGCATTCCACGGGCCAGATCTGGTCCGGGTTTTTGCGCAGCGGCGCATTCCGTGGGCCGGATCCAGTCCGTTTTTTCCACAACGGCGCATTCCGAGGGGAGGATCCGGTCCAGTTTTTGCGCGGTGGCGCATTTCGCGGCCCGGATCCAGTCCGGTTTTTGCGCGGCAAGCATTCCACGGGCCGGATCAGGTCCGGTTTTTGAGCGGCGTCGCATTCCACGGGCCGGATCCGGTCCGGTTTTTGCGCAGCAATGCATTCTGTGGGCCAGATCCGGTCCGGTTTTTACGTGGCGGCGCGTTCCGGGGTGCCGGAGCCGGTCTGTTTTTTGCGGCGGCAGCGCATTCCGCGGGCCAGATCCGGTCCGGTTTTTGCGCGGCGGCACGTTCCCCTGGCCAGATCCGGTCCGGTTTTTGCCGCGGCGGCGCATTCCGCCGGCCGGATCCGGTCTGGTTATTGCGTGGCGGTGCGTTCCGTGGGCCGGATCCGGTCCGGTTTTTGTGTGGCGGCGCATTCCGCGGGCCGGATCCGCTGCGTTTTTGCCGCGGCGGCGCATTCCGCGGGCCGGATCCGGTCCGGTTTTTGCGCGGCGGCGCATTCCGCGGGCCAGATCCCGTCTGTTTTTTACACGGCGGCGCATTCCGTGGGCCGGATCCGGTCCGGTTTTTACGTGGCGGCACATTCCGCGGGCCAGATCCCGTCTGTTTTTTACACGGCGGCGCATTCCGCGGGACGGATCCTGTCTGGTTTTTGCGCGGAGGCGCATTTCGCGGGCTGGATCCTGTCCGGTTTTTGCGCGGCGGCGCATTCCGCGGGCCGGATCCGTTCCGGTTTTTGCGTGGCGGCGCATTCCGCGGGCCGGATCCGGTCCCTTTTTTCCATGGCGGGGCATCTCGGCTGCCGGATCCGGTCCGGTTTTTGCGCAGCGGCGCATTCCGCGTGCCAGATCCGGTCTGTTTTTGCGCGGCGGCGCATTTTGTGGGCCGGATCCGGTCTGGTTTTTACACTGCGGCGCATTCCGCGGGCCGGATCAAGTCCGGTTTTTGCGCGGCGGCGCATTCCGCGGGCCAGATCCGGTCTGGTTTTTTGCGCGACGGCGCATTCCGCAGGCTGGATCCTTTCCGGTTTTTGCACGGCGGTGCATTCCGCAGGCCAGATCCGGTCCGTTTTTTCCGCGGCGAAGCATTCCGCCGGCCGGATCCGATCCGCTTTTTCGGCGTGGGAGCATTCCACGGGCCGGATCCGTTCTGGTTTTTGCGAGGCGGCGCATTCCGCGGGCCGGATCCGGTCCATTTTTTGTGCGGCGGCGCATTCTGCGGGCCGAATCTGGTCCGGTTTTTGCGCGGCGGCTCATTGTGTGGGTCGGATCCGGTTTGGTTTTTGCGCGGCGGAGCATTCCGCGGGCCAGATCCGGACCGGTTTTTGCGCGTCTGCGCATTCCGCGGGCCAGATCCGGTCCAGTTTTTGCGCGTCTGCGCGTTCCGCGAGCCGGATCCGGTCCGTTTTTTGCGCGGCGAAGCATTCCGCGGGCCGGATCCTGTCCGGTTTTTGCTCAGCGGCGCATTCCGCGTGCCGGATCCGGTGTGGTTTTTGCGCGGCGGCGCATTTTGCGGGTCGGATCCGGTCCGTTTTTTGCGTGGCGGAGCATTTTGCGGGCCGGATCCTGTCCTATTGTTGCTCAGCGACGCATTCCGCGTGCCGGATCCGGTGTGGTTTTTGCGCGGCGGCGCATTTTGCGGGCCGGTTCTGATCCGGTTTTTGCGCGGCAGTGCATTCCGCGGGCCGGATCCGGTCCGTTTTTTCCATGGCGGCGCATTCTGGGTGCCGGATCCAGTCCAGTTTTTGCGCGTCGGCGCATTCCGCGGGCCGGTTCCGGTCCGTTTTTTCCATGGCGGCGCATTCCGCGGGCCGGATCCGGTCCGGTTTTTGCCCAGCGGCGCATTCTGCGGGCCGGATCCGGTCCGTTTTTCCCGCGGCGGCGCATTCCACGGGCCAGATCTGGTCCAGGTTTTTGCGCAGCGGCGCATTCCGTGGGCCGGATCCAGTCCGTTTTTTCCACAACGGCGCATTCCGAGGGGAGGATCCGGTCCAGTTTTTGCGCGGCAGCGCATTTCGCGGCCCGGATCCAGTCCGGTTTTTGCGCGGCAAGCATTCCGCGGGCCGGATCAGGTCCGGTTTTTGAGCGGCGTCGCATTCCACGGGCCGGATCCGGTCCGGTTTTTGCGCAGCAATGCATTCTGTGGGCCAGATCTGGTCCGGTTTTTACGTGGCGGCGCGTTCCGGGGTGCCGGAGCCGGTCTGTTTTTTGCGGCGGCAGCGCATTCTGCGGGCCAGATCCGGTCCGGTTTTTGCGCGGCGGCACGTTCCCCTGGCCAGATCCGGTCCGGTTTTTGCCGCGGCGGCGCATTCCGCCGGCCGGATCCGGTCCGGTTATTGCGTGGCGGTGCGTTCCGTGGGCCGGATCCGGTCCGGTTTTTGTGTGGCGGCGCATTCCGCGGGCCGGATCCGCTGCGTTTTTGCCGCGGCGGCGCATTCCGCGGGCCTGATCCGGTCCGGTTTTTGCGCGGCGGTGCGTTCCGCGGGCCGGATCCGGTCCGGTTTTTGCGCAGCGACGCATTCCGAGGCCCGTATCCTGTCCGGCTTTTCGGCGGCGAAGCATTCCGCGGGCCAGATCCGGTCCGGTTTTTGCGTGGCGGCGCATTCCGGGGTGCCGGAGCTGGTGCGTTTTTTGCGGCGGCGGCGCATTCCGCGGGCCGGATCCGGTCCGGTTTTTGTGCGGCGGCGCATTCCGCGGGCCGGATCCGGTCCGGTTTTTGTGCGGCGGCGCATTCCGCGGTCCAGATCCGGTCCGGTTTTTGTGCGGCGGCGCATTCCGCCGGCCGGATCCGGTCCGGTTTTAGTGCGGCGGCGCATTCCGCGGGCCGGATCCGGTCCGGTTATTGCGTGGCGGCGCATTCCGTGGGCCGGATCCGGTTAGGTTTTTGCGCGGCGGCGCATTCCGCCGGCCGGATCCGGTCCGGTTTTAGTGTGGCGGCGCATTCCACGGGCCAGATCCGGTCCGGTTTTTGCGCGGCGGCGCATTCCGCCGGCCGGATCCGGTCCGGTTTTTACGTGGCGGCACATTCCGTGGGCCGGATCCGCGCCGTTTTTTCCACGGCGGCGCGTTCCGCGGGCCGGATCCGCTCCGTTTTTTCCGCGGCGAAGCATTCCATGGGCCAGATCCGGTCTGTTTTTTGCGCGGCGGCGCATTCCGCGGGCCAGATGCGGTCCGGTTTTTCCACGGTGGCGCATTCCGTGGGCCTGATCCGGTCCGATTTTTGCGCGGCGGCGCATTCCGCGGGCCGGATCTGGTCCGTTTTTCCCACGGCGGCGCATTCCGCGGGCCGGATCCGGTCCGGTTTTCCCGCGGCGGAGCATTCCGCCGGCCGGATCCGGTTTCAGTTTTTGCGCGGCGGCGTATTCCGCGGACCGGATCCGGACCGGTTTTTGCCGCGGCGTTGCATTCCGCGGGCCGGATCCGGTCTGGTTTTTCCACGGTGGCGCATTTTGCGGGCCGGATCCAGTCCGGTTTTTCCGCGGCAAGCATTCCGCGGGCCGGATCCGGTCTGCTTTTTGCGCGGCGGCGCATTCCGTGGGCCGGATCCACGCCGTTTATTCCACGGCGGCGAATTCCGCGGGCCGGATCCGCTCCGTTTTTTCCGCGGCGAAGCATTCCATGGGCCAGATCCGGTCCATTTTTTGCGCGGCGGCGCATTCTGCGGGCCAGATGCGGTCCGGTTTTTCCCCCAGCGGCGCATTCCGCGGGCCGGATCCGGTCCGGTTTTTCCACGGTGGCGCATTCCGCGGGCCGGATCCGGTCCGATTTTTGCGCGGCGGCGCATTCCGCGGGCCGGATCTGGTCCGTTTTTCCCGCGGCGGCGCATTCTGCGGGTCAGATCCGGTCCGGTTTTTGTGCTGCGGCGCACTCCACGGGCCGGGTCCAGTCCGGTTTTCCCACGGCGGCGCGTTCCACGGGCAGGATCCGGTCCGTTTTTCCCACGGCGGCACGTTCCGCGCGCCGGATCCGGTCCGTTTTTTGCGCGGCGGCGCGTTCCACGGGCTGGATCCGGTCCGGTTTTTGTGTGGCGGCGCATTCCGCGGGCCGGATCCGGTCCGGTTTTTGCGCAGCGGCCCATTCCGCGGTCTGGATCCAGTCCGTTTTTCCCGCGGCGGGGCATTCCGCGGGCCTGATCCGGTCCGGTGTTTGCGCGGCGGCGCGTTCCGCGGGCCGGATCCAGTCCAGTTTTTGCGTGGCAATGCATTCCGTGGGCCAGATCCGGTCCGGTTTTTACGTGGTGGCGCATTCCATGGGCCGGATCCGGTCCAGTTTTTGCGCGGTGGCGCGTTCCGCGGGCCGGATCCAGTCCAGTTTTTGCGTGGCAATGCATTCCGTGGGCCAGATCCGGTCCGGTTTTTACGTGGCGGCGCATTCCATGGGCCGGATCCCGTCCGGTTTTTCCCGCGGCGGCGCATTCCGCGGGCCAGATCCGGTCCGGTTTTTGCCCAGCGGCGCATTCTGCGGGCCGGATCCGGTCCGTTTTTCCCGCGGCGGCGCATTCCTCGGGCCTGATACAGTCCGGTTTTTGCGTGGCGGTGTGTTCCGTGGGCCGGATCCGGTCCGGTTTTTGTGTGGCGGCGCATTCCGCGGGCCGGATCCGCGCCGTTTTTTCCACGGCGGCGCGTTACGCGGGCCGGATCCGCTCCGTTCTTGACGCGGCGGCGCATTCCGCGGGCCGGATCCGGTCCGGTTTTTGCCCGGCGGCGCGTTCCGCGGGCCGGATTCGGTCCGGCTTTTGCGCGGCGGCGCATTCCGCGGGCCAGATCCAGTTCGGTTTTTGCGCGGCGGCCCATTCCGCGGGCCGGATCCGGTCCGGTTTTTGCGCGGCGGCGCATTCCACGGGCCAGATCTGGTCCGGGTTTTTGCGCAGCGGCGCATTCCGTGGGCCAGATCCGGTCCGTTTTTTCCACAACGGCGCATTCCGAGGGGCGGATCCGGTCCAGTTTTTGCGCGGCGGCACATTTCGCGGCCCGGATCCAGTCCGGTTTTTGCGCGGCAAGCATTCCGCGGGCCGGATCAGGTCCGGTTTTTGCGCAGCAATGCATTCCGTGGGCCAGATCCGGTCCGGTTTTTACGTGGCGGCGCGTTCCCGGGTGCCGGAGCCGGTCCGTTTTTTGCGGCGGCAGCGCATTCCGCGGGCCAGATCCGGTCCGGTTTTTGAGCGGCGTCGCATTCCGCGGGCCGGATCCGGTCCGGTTTTTGCCGCGGCGGCGCATTCCGCCGGCCGGATCCGGTCTGGTTATTGCGTGGCGGCGCGTTCCGGGGTGCCGGAGCTGGTCCGTTTTTTGCGGCGGCAGCGCATTCCGCGGGCCAGATCTGGTCCGGTTTTTGCGTGGCGGCGCATTCTGCGGGCCGGATCCGGTCCGGTTTTTGCGCGGCGGCGCATTCCGCGGGCCGGATCCGGTCCGGTTTTTGTGCTGCGGCGCACTCCAAGGGCCAGATCTGGTCCGTTTTTCCCACGGCGGCGCATTCCGTGGGCCGGATCCGGTCCGGTATTTACGTGGCGGCGCATTCCGTGGGCCGGATCCGGTCCGGTTTTTGCGTGGCGGCGCATTCTGCGGGCCGGATCCGGTCTGCTTTTTGCACGGCGGCGCATTCCGCGGGCTGGATCCGGTCTGTTTTTTCCACGGCGGCGCATTCCGCGGGCCGGATCCGGTCCGGTTTTTGCGTGGCGGTGCGTTCCGTGGGCCGGATCCGGTGAGGTTTTTGCGCGGCGGCGCATTCCACGGGCCGGATCCGTTCCGTGTTTTCCGCGGCGGCGCATTCCGGTGGCCTGATCTGGTCCGGTTTTTGCGCGGCGGCGCATTCCGCTGGCCGGATCCGGTTCGGTTTTTGCGCGGCGGCGCATTCCGCGGGCCGGATCCTGTCTGGGTTTTGCGCGGCGGCGCATTCCGCGGGCCGGAGCCGGTCCGGTTTTTGCGCGGCGGCGAATTCCGCGGGCCGGATCCGGTCTGGTTTTTTCCACGGCGGCGCATTCCGCGGGCCAGATCCGGTCCGTTTTATCCGCGGCGAAGCATTCCGCGGGCCGGATCCGATCCGCTTTTTGCGCGGCGGCGCATTCCGCGGGCCGGATCCGGTCCCTTTTTTCCATGGCGGCGCATCTCGGCTGCCGGATCCGGTCCGTTTTTTGCGCGGCGGCGCGTTCCACGGGTCGGATCCGGTCCGGTTTTTCCCGCGGCGGCGCATTCCGCGGGCCAGATCCGGTCCGGTTTTTGCGCAGCGGCCCATTCCGCGGTCTGGATCCAGTCCGTTTTTTCCGCGGCGGCGCATTCCGCGGGCCGGATCCGGTCCGGTTTTTGCGTGGCGGCGCGTTCCGCGGGCCGGATCCGGTCCGGTTTTTGCGTGGCGGTGCGTTCTGCGGGCCGGATCCGGTCCGGTTTTTGCGCAGCGGCGCATTCCGCGGGCCGGATCCGTTCCGGTTTTTGAGCGGCGTCGCATTCCGTGGGCCAGATCCGGTCCGGTTTTTGCATGGCGGCGCATTCCGGGGGCCTGATCCGGTCCGGTGTTTGCGCGGCGGCGCGTTCCGCGGGCCGGATCCGGTCCGGTTTTTACGTGGCGGCGCATTCCGGGGTGCCGGAGCCGGTCCGTTTTTTGCGGCGGCAGCGCATTCCGCAGGCCGGATCCGGTCCGGTTTTTGCGCGGCGGCGCATTCCGCGGGCCGGATCCGGTCCGGTTTTTGTGCGGCAGCGCATTCCACGGGCCGGATCCGGTCCGGTTTTTGCGCGGCGGCGCATTCCGCCGGCCGGATCCGGTCCAGTTTTTGTGCGGTTGCGCATTCCACGGGCCGGATCCGGTCCGGTTTTTGCGTGGTGGTGCGTTCCGCGGGCCGGATCCGGTTAGGTTTTTGCGCGGCGGCGCATTCCGCCGGCCGGATCCGGTCCGGTTTTTGTGTGGCGGCACATTCCGTGGGCCGGATCCGCGCCGTTTTTTCCAGGGCGGCGCATTCCGCGGGCCGGATCCGCTCCGTTTTTTCCGCGGCGAAGCATTCCGTGGGCCAGATCCGGTCCGGTTTTTGCCGCGGCGGCGCATTCCGCGGGCCGGATCAGGTCCGGTTTTTCCACGGTGGCGCATTCCGCGGGCCTGATCCGGTCCGATTTTTGCGCGGCGGCGCATTCCGCGGGCCTGATCCGGTCCGTTTTTCCCGCGGCGGCGCATTCTGCGGGTCAGATCCGGTCCGGTTTTTGCGCGGCGGCGCATTCCACGGGCCGGATCCGATCCGGTTTTTGTGGTGCGGCGCACTCCACGGGCCGGATCCGGTCCGTTTTTCCCATGGCGGCGCGTTCCGCGGGCCGGATCCGGTCCGTTTTTCCCACGGCGGCACGTTCCGCGGTCCAGATCCGGTCCGGTTTTTGCGCAGCGGCCCTTTCCGCGGTCTGTATCCAGTCCGTTTTTTCCGCGGCGGTGCACTCCGCGGGCCTGATCCGGTCCGGTGTTTGCGCGGCGGCGCGTTCCGCGGGCCGGATCCAGTCCGGTTTTTGCGTGGCAATGCATTCCATGGGCCGGTTCCGGTCTGGTTTTTCCCGCGGCGGCGCATTCCGCGGGCCAGATCCGTTCCGGTTTTTGCCCAGCGGCGCATTCTGCGGGCCGGATCCGGTCCGTTTTTCCCGCGGCGGCGCATTCCTCGGGCCTGATACAGTCCGGTTTTTGCGTGGCGGTGCGTTCCGTGGGCCGGATCCGGTCCGGTTTTTGCCCAGCGGCGCATTCCGCGGGCCGGATCCGCTCCGTTCTTGCCGCGGCGGCGCATACCGCGGGCCGGATCCGGTCCAGTTTTTGCGCGGCGGCGCCTTCCGCGGGCCAGATCCAGTTCGGTTTTTGCGCGGCGGCCCATTCCGCGGGCCGGATCCGGTCCGGTTTTTGCACGGCGGCGCATTCCACGGGCCGGATCCGGTCCGGTTTTTGCGCGGCGGCCCATTCCGCGGGCCGGATCCGGTCCGGTATTTGCGCCGCGGCGCATTCCACGGGCCAGTTCTGGTCCGGGTTTTTGCGCAGCGGCGCATTCCGTGGGCCGGATCCAGTCCGTTTTTTCCACAACGGCGCATTCCGAGGGGAGGATCCGGTCCAGTTTTTGCGCGGTGGCGCATTTCGCGGCCCGGATCCAGTCCGGTTTTTGCGCGGCAAGCATTCCGCGGGCCGGATCAGGTCCGGTTTTTGAGCGGCGTCGCATTCCACGGGCCGGATCCGGTCCGGTTTTTGCGCAGCAATGCATTCCGTGGGCCAGATCCGGTCCGGTTTTTACGTGGCGGCGCGTTCCGGGGTGCCGGAGCCGGTCTGTTTTTTGCGGCGGCAGCGCATTCCGCGGGCCTGATCCGGTCCGGTTTTTGCCCCGGCGGCGCATTCCGCCGGCCGGATCCGGTCCGGTTATTGCGTGGCGGTGCGTTCCGTGGGCCGGATCCGGTCCGGTTTTTGTGTGGCGGCGCATTCCGCGGGCCGGATCCGCTGCGTTTTTGCCGCGGCGGCGCATTCCGCGGGCCAGATCCGGTCCGGTTTTTGCGCGGCGGCGCATTCCGCGGGCCGGATCCGGTCCGGTTTTTGCGCGGCGGCGCATTCCGCGGGCCGGATCCGGTCCGGTTTTTGTGCTGCGGCTCACTCCAAGGGCCAGATCTGGTCTGTTTTTCCCCCAGCGGCGCATTCCGTGGGCCGGATCCGGTCCAGTTTTTACGTGGCGGCGCGTTCCGGGGTGCCGGAGCCGGTCCGTTTTTTGCAGCGGCAGCGCATTCCGCGGGCCAGATCCGGTCCGGTGTTTGCGCGGCGGCGCGTTCCGCGGGCCGGATCCGGTCCGGTTTTTACGTGGCGGCGCATTCCGGGGTGCCGGAGCCGGTCCGTTTTTTGCGGCGGCAGCGCATTCCGCGGGCCTGATCCGGTCCGGTTTTTGTGCGGCGGCGCATTCCACGGGCCGGATCCGGTCCGGTTTTTGCGCGGCGGCGCATTCCGCGGGCCGGATCCAGTCCAGTTTTTGTGTGGCGGTGCGTTCCGCGGGCCGGATCCGGTTAGGTTTTTGCGCGGCGGCGCGTTCCACGGGCCGGATCCGGTCTGGTTTTTCCCGCGGCGGGGCATTCAGCGGGCCAGATCCGGTCCGGTTTTTGCGCAGCGGCCCATTCCGCGGGCCGGATCCGCTCCGTTTTTTCCGCGGCGAAGCATTCCGTGGGCCAGATCCGGTCTGGTTTTTGCCGCGGCGGCGCATTCCGCCGGCCGGATCCGGTCCGGTTTTTCCACGGTGGCGCATTCCGCGGGCCTGATCCGGTCCGATTTTTGCGCGGCGGCGCATTCCGCGGGCCGGATCCGGTCCGTTTTTCCCGCGGCGGCGCATTCTGCGGGTCAGATCCGGTCCGGTTTTTGCGCGGCAGCGCGTTCCACGGGCTGGATCCGGTCCGGTTTTTCCCGCGGCGGGGCATTCCGCGGGCCAGATCCGGTCCGGTTTTTGCGCAGCGGCCCTTTCCGCGGTCTGTATCCAGTCCGTTTTTTCCGCGGCGGTGCACTCCGCGGGCCTATATCCGGTCCGGTGTTTGCGCGGCGGTGCGTTCCGCGGGCCGGATCCAGTCCGGTTTTTGCGTGGCAATGCATTCCATGGGCCGGTTCCGGTCTGGTTTTTCCCGCGGCGGCGCATTCCGCGGGCCAGATCCGTTCCGGTTTTTGCCCAGCGGCGCATTCTGCGGGCCGGATCCGGTCCGTTTTTCCCGCGGCGGCGCATTCCTCGGGCCTGATACAGTCCGGTTTTTGCGTGGCGGTGCGTTCCGTGGGCCGGATCCGGTCCGGTTTTTGTGTGGCGGCGCATTCCGCGGGCCGGATCCGCTCCGGATGTCCAAGGCGGCGCATTCCGCGGGCCGGATCCGCTCCGTTCTTGCCGCGGCGGCGCATTCCGCGGGCCGGATCCGGTCCGGTTTTTGCCCGGCGGCGCCTTCCGCGGGCCGGATTCGGTCCAGTTTTTGCGCGGCGGCGCATTCCGCGGGCCAGATCCAGTTTGGTTTTTGCGCGGCGGCCCATTCCGCGGGCCGGATCCGGTCCGGTTTTTGCACGGCGGCGCATTCCACGGGCCAGATCTGGTCCGGGTTTTTGCGCAGCGGCGCATTCCGTGGGCCGGATCCAGTCCGTTTTTTCCACAACGGCGCATTCCGAGGGGAGGATCCGGTCCAGTTTTTGCGCGGTGGCGCATTTCGCGGCCCGGATCCAGTCCGGTTTTTGCGCGGCAAGCATTCCACGGGCCGGATCAGGTCCGGTTTTTGAGCGGCGTCGCATTCCACGGGCCGGATCCGGTCCGGTTTTTGCGCAGCAATGCATTCTGTGGGCCAGATCCGGTCCGGTTTTTACGTGGCGGCGCGTTCCGGGGTGCCGGAGCCGGTCTGTTTTTTGCGGCGGCAGCGCATTCCGCGGGCCAGATCCGGTCCGGTTTTTGCGCGGCGGCACGTTCCCCTGGCCAGATCCGGTCCGGTTTTTGCCGCGGCGGCGCATTCCGCCGGCCGGATCCGGTCTGGTTATTGCGTGGCGGTGCGTTCCGTGGGCCGGATCCGGTCCGGTTTTTGTGTGGCGGCGCATTCCGCGGGCCGGATCCGCTGCGTTTTTGCCGCGGCGGCGCATTCCGCGGGCCGGATCCGGTCCGGTTTTTGCGCGGCGGCGCATTCCGCGGGCCAGATCCCGTCTGTTTTTTACACGGCGGCGCATTCCGTGGGCCGGATCCGGTCCGGTTTTTACGTGGCGGCACATTCCGCGGGCCAGATCCCGTCTGTTTTTTACACGGCGGCGCATTCCGCGGGACGGATCCTGTCTGGTTTTTGCGCGGAGGCGCATTTCGCGGGCTGGATCCTGTCCGGTTTTTGCGCGGCGGCGCATTCCGCGGGCCGGATCCGTTCCGGTTTTTGCGTGGCGGCGCATTCCGCGGGCCGGATCCGGTCCCTTTTTTCCATGGCGGGGCATCTCGGCTGCCGGATCCGGTCCGGTTTTTGCGCAGCGGCGCATTCCGCGTGCCAGATCCGGTCTGTTTTTGCGCGGCGGCGCATTTTGTGGGCCGGATCCGGTCTGGTTTTTACACTGCGGCGCATTCCGCGGGCCGGATCAAGTCCGGTTTTTGCGCGGCGGCGCATTCCGCGGGCCAGATCCGGTCTGGTTTTTTGCGCGACGGCGCATTCCGCAGGCTGGATCCTTTCCGGTTTTTGCACGGCGGTGCATTCCGCAGGCCAGATCCGGTCCGTTTTTTCCGCGGCGAAGCATTCCGCCGGCCGGATCCGATCCGCTTTTTCGGCGTGGGAGCATTCCACGGGCCGGATCCGTTCTGGTTTTTGCGAGGCGGCGCATTCCGCGGGCCGGATCCGGTCCATTTTTTGTGCGGCGGCGCATTCTGCGGGCCGAATCTGGTCCGGTTTTTGCGCGGCGGCTCATTGTGTGGGTCGGATCCGGTTTGGTTTTTGCGCGGCGGCGCATTCCGCGGGCCAGATCCGGACCGGTTTTTGCGCGTCTGCGCATTCCGCGGGCCAGATCCGGTCCAGTTTTTGCGCGTCTGCGCGTTCCGCGAGCCGGATCCGGTCCGTTTTTTGCGCGGCGAAGCATTCCGCGGGCCGGATCCTGTCCGGTTTTTGCTCAGCGGCGCATTCCGCGTGCCGGATCCGGTGTGGTTTTTGCGCGGCGGCGCATTTTGCGGGTCGGATCCGGTCCATTTTTTGCGTGGCGGAGCATTTTGCGGGCCGGATCCTGTCCTATTGTTGCTCAGCGACGCATTCCGCGTGCCGGATCCGGTGTGGTTTTTGCGCGGCGGCGCATTTTGCGGGCCGGTTCTGATCCGGTTTTTGCGCGGCAGTGCATTCCGCGGGCCGCATCCGGTCCGTTTTTTCCATGGCGGCGCATTCTGGGTGCCGGATCCAGTCCAGTTTTTGCGCGTCGGCGCATTCCGCGGGCCGGTTCCGGTCCGTTTTTTCCATGGCGGCGCATTCCGCGGGCCGGATCCGGTCCGGTTTTTGCCCAGCGGCGCATTCTGCGGGCCGGATCCGGTCCGTTTTTCCCGCGGCGGCGCATTCCACGGGCCAGATCTGGTCCAGGTTTTTGCGCAGCGGCGCATTCCGTGGGCCGGATCCAGTCCGTTTTTTCCACAACGGCGCATTCCGAGGGGAGGATCCGGTCCAGTTTTTGCGCGGCAGCGCATTTCGCGGCCCGGATCCAGTCCGGTTTTTGCGCGGCAAGCATTCCGCGGGCCGGATCAGGTCCGGTTTTTGAGCGGCGTCGCATTCCACGGGCCGGATCCGGTCCGGTTTTTGCGCAGCAATGCATTCTGTGGGCCAGATCTGGTCCGGTTTTTACGTGGCGGCGCGTTCCGGGGTGCCGGAGCCGGTCTGTTTTTTGCGGCGGCAGCGCATTCTGCGGGCCAGATCCGGTCCGGTTTTTGCGCGGCGGCACGTTCCCCTGGCCAGATCCGGTCCGGTTTTTGCCGCGGCGGCGCATTCCGCCGGCCGGATCCGGTCCGGTTATTGCGTGGCGGTGCGTTCCGTGGGCCGGATCCGGTCCGGTTTTTGTGTGGCGGCGCATTCCGCGGGCCGGATCCGCTGCGTTTTTGCCGCGGCGGCGCATTCCGCGGGCCTGATCCGGTCCGGTTTTTGCGCGGCGGTGCGTTCCGCGGGCCGGATCCGGTCCGGTTTTTGCGCAGCGACGCATTCCGAGGCCCGTATCCTGTCCGGCTTTTCGGCGGCGAAGCATTCCGCGGGCCAGATCCGGTCCGGTTTTTGCGTGGCGGCGCATTCCGGGGTGCCGGAGCTGGTGCGTTTTTTGCGGCGGCGGCGCATTCCGCGGGCCGGATCCGGTCCGGTTTTTGTGCGGCGGCGCATTCCGCGGGCCGGATCCGGTCCGGTTTTTGTGCGGCGGCGCATTCCACTGGCCAGATCCGGTCCGGTTTTTGCGCGGCGGCGCATTCCGCCGGCCGGATCCGGTCCGGTTTTAGTGTGGCGGCGCATTCCGCGGGCCGGATCCGGTCCGGTTTTTGCGTGGCGGCGCATTCCGTGGGCCGGATCCGGTTAGGTTTTTGCGCGGCGGCGCATTCCGCCGGCCGGATCCGGTCCGGTTTTAGTGTGGCGGCGCATTCCACGGGCCAGATCCGGTCCGGTTTTTGCGCGGCGGCGCATTCCGCCGGCCGGATCCGGTCCGGTTTTTACGTGGCGGCACATTCCGTGGGCCGGATCCGCGCCGTTTTTTCCACGGCGGCGCGTTCCGCGGGCCGGATCCGCTCCGTTTTTTCCGCGGCGAAGCATTCCATGGGCCAGATCCGGTCTGTTTTTTGCGCGGCGGCGCATTCCGCGGGCCAGATGCGGTCCGGTTTTTCCACGGTGGCGCATTCCGTGGGCCTGATCCGGTCCGATTTTTGCGCGGCGGCGCATTCCGCGGGCCGGATCTGGTCCGTTTTTCCCACGGCGGCGCATTCCGCGGGCCGGATCCGGTCCGGTTTTCCCGCGGCGGAGCATTCCGCCGGCCGGATCCGGTTTCAGTTTTTGCGCGGCGGCGTATTCCGCGGACCGGATCCGGACCGGTTTTTGCCGCGGCGTCGCATTCCGCGGGCCGGATCCGGTCTGGTTTTTCCACGGTGGCGCATTTTGCGGGCCGGATCCAGTCCGGTTTTTCCGCGGCAAGCATTCCGCGGGCCGGATCCGGTCTGCTTTTTGCGCGGCGGCGCATTCCGTGGGCCGGATCCACGCCGTTTATTCCACGGCGGCGAATTCCGCGGGCCGGATCCGCTCCGTTTTTTCCGCGGCGAAGCATTCCATGGGCCAGATCCGGTCCATTTTTTGCGCGGCGGCGCATTCTGCGGGCCAGATGCGGTCCGGTTTTTCCCCCAGCGGCGCATTCCGCGGGCCGGATCCGGTCCGGTTTTTCCACGGTGGCGCATTCCGCGGGCCGGATCCGGTCCGATTTTTGCGCGGCGGCGCATTCCGCGGGCCGGATCTGGTCCGTTTTTCCCGCGGCGGCGCATTCTGCGGGTCAGATCCGGTCCGGTTTTTGTGCTGCGGCGCACTCCACGGGCCGGGTCCAGTCCGGTTTTCCCACGGCGGCGCGTTCCACGGGCAGGATCCGGTCCGTTTTTCCCACGGCGGCACGTTCCGCGCGCCGGATCCGGTCCGTTTTTTGCGCGGCGGCGCGTTCCACGGGCTGGATCCGGTCCGGTTTTTGTGTGGCGGCGCATTCCGCGGGCCGGATCCGGTCCGGTTTTTGCGCAGCGGCCCATTCCGCGGTCTGGATCCAGTCCGTTTTTCCCGCGGCGGGGCATTCCGCGGGCCTGATCCGGTCCGGTGTTTGCGCGGCGGCGCGTTCCGCGGGCCGGATCCAGTCCAGTTTTTGCGTGGCAATGCATTCCGTGGGCCAGATCCGGTCCGGTTTTTACGTGGTGGCGCATTCCATGGGCCGGATCCGGTCCAGTTTTTGCGCGGCGGCGCGTTCCGCGGGCCGGATCCAGTCCAGTTTTTGCGTGGCAATGCATTCCGTGGGCCAGATCCGGTCCGGTTTTTACGTGGCGGCGCATTCCATGGGCCGGATCCCGTCCGGTTTTTCCCGCGGCGGCGCATTCCGCGGGCCAGATCCGGTCCGGTTTTTGCCCAGCGGCGCATTCTGCGGGCCGGATCCGGTCCGTTTTTCCCGCGGCGGCGCATTCCTCGGGCCTGATACAGTCCGGTTTTTGCGTGGCGGTGTGTTCCGTGGGCCGGATCCGGTCCGGTTTTTGTGTGGCGGCGCATTCCGCGGGCCGGATCCGCGCCGTTTTTTCCACGGCGGCGCGTTACGCGGGCCGGATCCGCTCCGTTCTTGCCGCGGCGGCGCATTCCGCGGGCCGGATCCGGTCCGGTTTTTGCCCGGCGGCGCGTTCCGCGGGCCGGATTCGGTCCGGTTTTTGCGCGGCGGCGCATTCCGCGGGCCAGATCCAGTTCGGTTTTTGCGCGGCGGCCCATTCCGCGGGCCGGATCCGGTCCGGTTTTTGCGCGGCGGCGCATTCCACGGGCCAGATCTGGTCCGGGTTTTTGCGCAGCGGCGCATTCCGTGGGCCAGATCCGGTCCGTTTTTTCCACAACGGCGCATTCCGAGGGGCGGATCCGGTCCAGTTTTTGCGCGGCGGCACATTTCGCGGCCCGGATCCAGTCCGGTTTTTGCGCAGCAATGCATTCCGTGGGCCAGATCCGGTCCGGTTTTTACGTGGCGGCGCGTTCCCGGGTGCCGGAGCCGGTCCGTTTTTTGCGGCGGCAGCGCATTCCGCGGGCCAGATCCGGTCCGGTTTTTGAGCGGCGTCGCATTCCGCGGGCCGGATCCGGTCCGGTTTTTGCCGCGGCGGCGCATTCCGCCGGCCGGATCCGGTCTGGTTATTGCGTGGCGGCGCGTTCCGGGGTGCCGGAGCTGGTCCGTTTTTTGCGGCGGCAGCGCATTCCGCGGGCCAGATCTGGTCCGGTTTTTGCGTGGCGGCGCATTCTGCGGGCCGGATCCGGTCCGGTTTTTGCGCGGCGGCGCATTCCGCGGGCCGGATCCGGTCCGGTTTTTGTGCTGCGGCGCACTCCAAGGGCCAGATCTGGTCCGTTTTTCCCACGGCGGCGCATTCCGTGGGCCGGATCCGGTCCGGTATTTACGTGGCGGCGCATTCCGTGGGCCGGATCCGGTCCGGTTTTTGCGTGGCGGCGCATTCTGCGGGCCGGATCCGGTCTGCTTTTTGCACGGCGGCGCATTCCGCGGGCTGGATCCGGTCTGTTTTTTCCACGGCGGCGCATTCCGCGGGCCGGATCCGGTCCGGTTTTTGCGTGGCGGTGCGTTCCGTGGGCCGGATCCGGTGAGGTTTTTGCGCGGCGGCGCATTCCACGGGCCGGATCCGTTCCGTGTTTTCCGCGGCGGCGCATTCCGGTGGCCTGATCTGGTCCGGTTTTTGCGCGGCGGCGCATTCCGCTGGCCGGATCCGGTTCGGTTTTTGCGCGGCGGCGCATTCCGCGGGCCGGATCCTGTCCGGGTTTTGCGCGGCGGCGCATTCCGCGGGCCGGAGCCGGTCCGGTTTTTGCGCGGCGGCGAATTCCGCGGGCCGGATCCGGTCTGGTTTTTTCCACGGCGGCGCATTCCGCGGGCCAGATCCGGTCCGTTTTTTCCGCGGCGAAGCATTCCGCGGGCCGGATCCGATCCGCTTTTTGCGCGGCGGCGCATTCCGCGGGCCGGATCCGGTCCCTTTTTTCCATGGCGGCGCATCTCGGCTGCCGGATCCGGTCCGTTTTTTGCGCGGCGGCGCGTTCCACGGGTCGGATCCGGTCCGGTTTTTCCCGCGGCGGCGCATTCCGCGGGCCAGATCCGGTCCGGTTTTTGCGCAGCGGCCCATTCCGCGGTCTGGATCCAGTCCGTTTTTTCCGCGGCGGCGCATTCCGCGGGCCGGATCCGGTCCGGTTTTTGCGTGGCGGCGCGTTCCGCGGGCCGGATCCGGTCCGGTTTTTGCGTGGCGGTGCGTTCTGCGGGCCGGATCCGGTCCGGTTTTTGCGCAGCGGCGCATTCCGCGGGCCGGATCCGTTCCGGTTTTTGAGCGGCGTCGCATTCCGTGGGCCAGATCCGGTCCGGTTTTTGCATGGCGGCGCATTCCGGGGGCCTGATCCGGTCCGGTGTTTGCGCGGCGGCGCGTTCCGCGGGCCGGATCCGGTCCGGTTTTTACGTGGCGGCGCATTCCGGGGTGCCGGAGCCGGTCCGTTTTTTGCGGCGGCAGCGCATTCCGCAGGCCGGATCCGGTCCGGTTTTTGCACGGCGGCGCATTCCGCGGGCCGGATCCGGTCCGGTTTTTGTGCGGCAGCGCATTCCACGGGCCGGATCCGGTCCGGTTTTTGCGCGGCGGCGCATTCCGCGGGCCGGATCCGGTCCAGTTTTTGTGCGGTTGCGCATTCCACGGGCCGGATCCGGTCCGGTTTTTGCGTGGTGGTGCGTTCCGCGGGCCGGATCCGGTTAGGTTTTTGCGCGGCGGCGCATTCCGCCGGCCGGATCCGGTCCGGTTTTTGTGTGGCGGCACATTCCGTGGGCCGGATCCGCGCCGTTTTTTCCACGGCGGCGCATTCCGCGGGCCGGATCCGCTCCGTTTTTTCCGCGGCGAAGCATTCCGTGGGCCAGATCCGGTCCGGTTTTTGCCGCGGCGGCGCATTCCGCGGGCCGGATCAGGTCCGGTTTTTCCACGGTGGCGCATTCCGCGGGCCTGATCCGGTCCGATTTTTGCGCGGCGGCGCATTCCGCGGGCCTGATCCGGTCCGTTTTTCCCGCGGCGGCGCATTCTGCGGGTCAGATCCGGTCCGGTTTTTGCGCGGCGGCGCATTCCACGGGCCGGATCCGATCCGGTTTTTGTGGTGCGGCGCACTCCACGGGCCGGATCCGGTCCGTTTTTCCCATGGCGGCGCGTTCCGCGGGCCGGATCCGGTCCGTTTTTCCCACGGCGGCACGTTCCGCGGTCCAGATCCGGTCCGGTTTTTGCGCAGCGGCCCTTTCCGCGGTCTGTATCCAGTCCGTTTTTTCCGCGGCGGTGCACTCCGCGGGCCTGATCCGGTCCGGTGTTTGCGCGGCGGCGCGTTCCGCGGGCCGGATCCAGTCCGGTTTTTGCGTGGCAATGCATTCCATGGGCCGGTTCCGGTCTGGTTTTTCCCGCGGCGGCGCATTCCGCGGGCCAGATCCGTTCCGGTTTTTGCCCAGCGGCGCATTCTGCGGGCCGGATCCGGTCCGTTTTTCCCGCGGCGGCGCATTCCTCGGGCCTGATACAGTCCGGTTTTTGCGTGGCGGTGCGTTCCGTGGGCCGGATCCGGTCCGGTTTTTGCCCAGCGGCGCATTCCGCGGGCCGGATCCGCTCCGTTCTTGCCGCGGCGGCGCATACCGCGGGCCGGATCCGGTCCAGTTTTTGCGCGGCGGCGCCTTCCGCGGGCCAGATCCAGTTCGGTTTTTGCGCGGCGGCCCATTCCGCAGGCCGGATCCGGTCCGGTTTTTGCACGGCGGCGCATTCCACGGGCCGGATCTGGTCTGGGTTTTTGCGCAGCGGCGCATTCCGTGGGCCGGATCCGGTCCGGTTTTTTCCACAACGGCGCATTCCGAGGGGAGGATCCGGTCCAGTTTTTGCGCGGCGGCGCATTTCGCGGCCCGGATCCAGTCCGGTTTTTGCGCGGCAAGCATTCCGCGGGCCGGATCAGGTCCGGTTTTTGAGCGGCGTCGCATTCCACGTGCCGGATCCGGTCCGGTTTTTGCGCAGCAATGCGTTCCGTGGGCCGGATCCGGTCCGGTTTTTGTGTGGCGGCGCATTCCGCGGGCCGGATCCGCTGCGTTTTTGCCGCGGCGGCGCATTCCGCGGGCCGGATCCGGTCCGGTTTTTGCCCGGCGGCGCATTCCGCGGGCCGGATCCGGTTCGGTTTTTGCGCGGCGGCGCATTCCGCGGGCCGGATCCGGTCCGGTTTTTGCGCGGCGGCGCATTCCGCGGGCCGGAGCCGGTCCGGTTTTTGCACGGCGGCGCATTCCACGGGACAGTTCTGGTCCGGGTTTTTGCGCAGCGGCGCATTCCGTGGGCCGGATCCAGTCCGTTTTTTCCACAATGGCGCATTCCGAGGGGAGGATCCGGTCCAGTTTTTGCGCGGCGGCGCATTTCGCGGCCCGGATCCAGTCCGGTTTTTGCGCGGCAAGCATTCCGCGGGCCGGATCAGGTCCGGTTTTTGAGCGGCGTCGCATTCCACGGGCCGGATCCGGTCCGGTTTTTGCGCAGCAATGCATTCCGTGGGCCAGATCCGGTCCGGTTTTTACGTGGCGTCGCGTTCCGGGGTGCCGGAGCCGTTCTGTTTTTTGCGGCGGCAGCGCATTCCGCGGGCCAGATCCGGTCCGGTTTTTGCGCGGCGGCACGTTCCCCTGGCCAGATCCGGTCCGGTTTTTGCCGCGGCGGCGCATTCCGCCGGCCGGATCCGGTCCGGTTATTGCGTGGCGGTGCGTTCCGTGGGCCGGATCCGGTCCGGTTTTTGTGTGGCGGCGCATTCCGCGGGCCGGATCCGCTGCGTTTTTGCCGCGGCGGCGCATTCCGCGGGCCAGATCCGGTCCGGTTTTTGCGCGGCGGCGCATTCCGCGGGCCGGATCCGGTCCGGTTTTTGCGCGGCGGCGCATTCCGCGGGCCGGATCCGGTCCGGTTTTTGTGCTGCGGCTCACTCCAAGGGCCAGATCTGGTCCGTTTTTCCCCCAGCGGCGCATTCCGTGGGCCGGATCCGGTCCGGTTTTTACGTGGCGGCGCGTTCCGGGGTGCCGGAGCCGGTCCGTTTTTTGCGGCGGCAGCGCATTCCGCTGGCCGGATCCGGTCCGGTTTTTGTGCGGCGGTGCATTCCGCTGGCCGGATCCGGTCCGCTTTTTGTGCGGCGGCGCATTCCGGGGGCCCGATCCGGTCCGGTGTTTGCGCGGCGGCGCGTTCCGCGGGCCGGATCCGTCCGGTTTTTACGTGGCGGCGCATTCTGGGGTGCCGGAGCCGGTCCGTTTTTTGCGGCGGCAGCGCATTCCGCGGGCCGGATCCGGTCCGGTTTTTGTGCGGCGGCGCATTCCACGGGCCGGATCCGGTCCGGTTTTTGCGCGGCGGCGCATTCCGCGGGCCTGATCCAGTCCAGTTTTTGTGCGGCGGCGCATTCCACGGGCCAGATCCGGTCCGGTTTTTGCGTGGCGGTGCGTTCCGCGGGCCGGATCCGGTTAGGTTTTTGCGCGGCGGCGGATTCCGCCGGCCGGATCCGGTCCGGTTTTTGTGTGGCGGCACATTCCGTGGGCCGGATCCGCGCCGTTTTTTCCACGGCGGCGCATTCCGCGGGCCGGATCTGCTCCGTTTTTTCCGCGGCGAAGCATTCCGTGGGCCAGATCCGGTTCGGTTTTTGCCGCGGCGGCGCATTCCGCGGGCCGGATCCGGTCCGGTTTTTCCACGGTGGCGCATTCCGCGGGCCTGATCCGGTCCGATTTTTGCGCGGCGGCGCATTCCGCGGGCCGGATCCGGTCCGTTTTTCCCGCGGCGGCGCATTCTGCGGGTCAGATCCGGTCCGGTTTTTGCGCGGCGGCGCGTTCCACGGGCTGGATCCGGTCCGGTTTTTCCCGCGGCGGGGCATTCCGCGGGTCAGATCCGGTCCGGTTTTTGCGCAGCGGCCCTTTCCGCGGTCTGTATCCAGTCCGTTTTTTCCGCGGCGGTGCACTCCGCGGGCCTATATCCGGTCCGGTGTTTGCGCGGCGGCGCGTTCCGCGGGCCGGATCCAGTCCGGTTTTTGCGTGGCAATGCATTCCATGGGCCGGTTCCGGTCTGGTTTTTCCCGCGGCGGCGCATTCCGCGGGCCAGATCCGTTCCGGTTTTTGCCCAGCGGCGCATTCTGCGGGCCGGATCCGGTCCGTTTTTCCCGCGGCGGCGCATTCCTCGGGCCTGATACAGTCCGGTTTTTGCGTGGCGGTGCGTTCCGCGGGCCGGATCCGCTCCGGATGTCCACGGCGGCGCATTCCGCGGGCCGGATCCGCTCCGTTCTTGCCGCGGCGGCGCATTCCGCGGGCCGGATCCGGTCCGGTTTTTGCCCGGCGGCGCCTTCCGCGGGCCGGATTCGGTCCGGTTTTTGCGTGGCGGCGTATTCCGCGGGCCAGATCCAGTTCGGTTTTTGCGCGGCGGCCCATTCCGTGGGCCGGATCCGTTCCGGTTTTTGCCCAGCGGCGCATTCTGCGGGCCGGATCCGGTCCGTTTTTCCCGCGGCGGCGCATTCCTCGGGCCTGATACAGTCCGGTTTTTGCGTGGCGGTGCGTTCCGTGGGCCGGATCCGGTCCGGTTTTTGCCCAGCGGCGCATTCCGCGGGCCGGATCCGCTCCGTTCTTGCCGCGGCGGCGCATACCGCGGGCCGGATCCGGTCCAGTTTTTGCGCGGCGGCGCCTTCCGCGGGCCAGATCCAGTTCGGTTTTTGCGCGGCGGCCCATTCCGCGGGCCGGATCCGGTCCGGTTTTTGCACGGCGGCGCATTCCACGGGCCGGATCTGGTCTGGGTTTTTGCGCAGCGGCGCATTCCGTGGGCCGGATCCGGTCCGGTTTTTTCCACAACGGCGCATTCCGAGGGGAGGATCCGGTCCAGTTTTTGCGCGGCGGCGCATTTCGCGGCCCGGATCCAGTCCGGTTTTTGCGCGGCAAGCATTCCGCGGGCCGGATCAGGTCCGGTTTTTGAGCGGCGTCGCATTCCACGTGCCGGATCCGGTCCGGTTTTTGCGCAGCAATGCGTTCCGTGGGCCGGATCCGGTCCGGTTTTTGTGTGGCGGCGCATTCCGCGGGCCGGATCCGCTGCGTTTTTGCCGCGGCGGCGCATTCCGCGGGCCGGATCCGGTCCGGTTTTTGCCCGGCGGCGCATTCCGCGGGCCGGATCCGGTTCGGTTTTTGCGCGGCGGCGCATTCCGCGGGCCGGATCCGGTCCGGTTTTTGCGCGGCGGCGCATTCCGCGGGCCGGAGCCGGTCCGGTTTTTGCACGGCGGCGCATTCCACGGGACAGTTCTGGTCCGGGTTTTTGCGCAGCGGCGCATTCCGTGGGCCGGATCCAGTCCGTTTTTTCCACAATGGCGCATTCCGAGGGGAGGATCCGGTCCAGTTTTTGCGCGGCGGCGCATTTCGCGGCCCGGATCCAGTCCGGTTTTTGCGCGGCAAGCATTCCGCGGGCCGGATCAGGTCCGGTTTTTGAGCGGCGTCGCATTCCACGGGCCGGATCCGGTCCGGTTTTTGCGCAGCAATGCATTCCGTGGGCCAGATCCGGTCCGGTTTTTACGTGGCGTCGCGTTCCGGGGTGCCGGAGCCGTTCTGTTTTTTGCGGCGGCAGCGCATTCCGCGGGCCAGATCCGGTCCGGTTTTTGCGCGGCGGCACGTTCCCCTGGCCAGATCCGGTCCGGTTTTTGCCGCGGCGGCGCATTCCGCCGGCCGGATCCGGTCCGGTTATTGCGTGGCGGTGCGTTCCGTGGGCCGGATCCGGTCCGGTTTTTGTGTGGCGGCGCATTCCGCGGGCCGGATCCGCTGCGTTTTTGCCGCGGCGGCGCATTCCGCGGGCCAGATCCGGTCCGGTTTTTGCGCGGCGGCGCATTCCGCGGGCCGGATCCGGTCCGGTTTTTGCGCGGCGGCGCATTCCGCGGGCCGGATCCGGTCCGGTTTTTGTGCTGCGGCTCACTCCAAGGGCCAGATCTGGTCCGTTTTTCCCCCAGCGGCGCATTCCGTGGGCCGGATCCGGTCCGGTTTTTACGTGGCGGCGCGTTCCGGGGTGCCGGAGCCGGTCCGTTTTTTGCGGCGGCAGCGCATTCCGCTGGCCGGATCCGGTCCGGTTTTTGTGCGGCGGTGCATTCCGCTGGCCGGATCCGGTCCGCTTTTTGTGCGGCGGCGCATTCCGGGGGCCCGATCCGGTCCGGTGTTTGCGCGGCGGCGCGTTCCGCGGGCCGGATCCGTCCGGTTTTTACGTGGCGGCGCATTCTGGGGTGCCGGAGCCGGTCCGTTTTTTGCGGCGGCAGCGCATTCCGCGGGCCGGATCCGGTCCGGTTTTTGTGCGGCGGCCCATTCCGCGGGCCGGATCCGGTCCGGTTTTTGCGCGGCGGCGCATTCCGCGGGCCTGATCCAGTCCAGTTTTTGTGCGGCGGCGCATTCCACGGGCCAGATCCGGTCCGGTTTTTGCGTGGCGGTGCGTTCCGCGGGCCGGATCCGGTTAGGTTTTTGCGCGGCGGCGGATTCCGCCGGCCGGATCCGGTCCGGTTTTTGTGTGGCGGCACATTCCGTGGGCCGGATCCGCGCCGTTTTTTCCACGGCGGCGCATTCCGCGGGCCGGATCTGCTCCGTTTTTTCCGCGGCGAAGCATTCCGTGGGCCAGATCCGGTTCGGTTTTTGCCGCGGCGGCGCATTCCGCGGGCCGGATCAGGTCCGGTTTTTCCACGGTGGCGCATTCCGCGGGCCGGATCCGGTCCGATTTTTGCGCGGCGGCGCATTCCGCGGGCCGGATCCGGTCCGTTTTTCCCGCGGCGGCGCATTCTGCGGGTCAGATCCGGTCCGGTTTTTGCGCGGCGGCGCGTTCCACGGGCTGGATCCGGTCCGGTTTTTCCCGCGGCGGGGCATTCCGCGGGTCAGATCCGGTCCGGTTTTTGCGCAGCGGCCCTTTCCGCGGTCTGTATCCAGTCCGTTTTTTCCGCGGCGGTGCACTCCGCGGGCCTATATCCGGTCCGGTGTTTGCGCGGCGGCGCGTTCCGCGGGCCGGATCCAGTCCGGTTTTTGCGTGGCAATGCATTCCATGGGCCGGTTCCGGTCTGGTTTTTCCCGCGGCGGCGCATTCCGCGGGCCAGATCCGTTCCGGTTTTTGCCCAGCGGCGCATTCTGCGGGCCGGATCCGGTCCGTTTTTCCCGCGGCGGCGCATTCCTCGGGCCTGATACAGTCCGGTTTTTGCGTGGCGGTGCGTTCCGCGGGCCGGATCCGCTCCGGATGTCCACGGCGGCGCATTCCGCGGGCCGGATCCGCTCCGTTCTTGCCGCGGCGGCGCATTCCGCGGGCCGGATCCGGTCCGGTTTTTGCCCGGCGGCGCCTTCCGCGGGCCGGATTCGGTCCGGTTTTTGCGTGGCGGCGTATTCCGCGGGCCAGATCCAGTTCGGTTTTTGCGCGGCGGCCCATTCCGTGGGCCGGATCCGGTCCGGTTTTTGCACGGCGGCGCATTCCACGGGCCAGATCTGGTCCGGGTTTTTGCGCAGCGGCGCATTCCGTGGGCCGGATCCAGTCCGTTTTTTCCACAACGGCGCATTCCGAGGGGAGGATCCGGTCCAGTTTTTGCGCGGCGGCGCATTTCGCGGCCCGGATCCAGTCCGGTTTTTGCGCGGCAAGCATTCCGCGGGCCGGATCAGGTCCGGTTTTTGAGCGGCGTCGCATTCCACGGGCCGGATCCGGTCCGGTTTTTGCGCAGCAATGCATTCCGTGGGCCAGATCCGGTCCGGTTTTTACGTGGCGTCGCGTTCCGGGGTGCCGGAGCCGGTCTGTTTTTTGCGGCGGCAGCGCATTCCGCGGGCCAGATCCGGTCCGGTTTTTGCGCGGCGGCACGTTCCCCTGGCCAGATCCGGTCCGGTTTTTGCCGCGGCGGCGCATTCCGCCGGCCGGATCCGGTCTGGTTATTGCGTGGCGGTGCGTTCCGTGGGCCGGATCCGGTCCGGTTTTTGTGTGGCGGCGCATTCCGCGGGCCGGATCCGCTGCGTTTTTGCCGCGGCGGCGCATTCCGCGGGCCGGATCCGGTCCGGTTTTTGCGCGGCGGCGCATTCCGCGGGCCAGATCCCGTCTGTTTTTTACACGGCGGCGCATTCCGTGGGCCGGATCCGGTCCGGTTTTTACGTGGCGGCACATTCCGCGGGCCAGATCCCGTCTGTTTTTTACACGGCGGCGCATTCCGCGGGACGGATCCTGTCTGGTTTTTGCGCGGAGGCGCATTTCGCGGGCTGGATCCTGTCCGGTTTTTGCGCGGCGGCGCATTCCGCGGGCCGGATCCGTTCCGGTTTTTGCGTGGCGGCGCATTCCGCGGGCCGGATCCGGTCCCTTTTTTCCATGGCGGGGCATCTCGGCTGCCGGATCCGGTCCGGTTTTTGCGCAGCGGCGCATTCCGCGTGCCAGATCCGGTCTGTTTTTGCGCGGCGGCGCATTTTGTGGGCCGGATCCGGTCTGGTTTTTACACTGCGGCGCATTCCGCGGGCCGGATCAAGTCCGGTTTTTGCGCGGCGGCGCATTCCGCGGGCCAGATCCGGTCTGGTTTTTTGCGCGACGGCGCATTCCGCGGGCCGGATCCTTTCCGGTTTTTGCACGGCGGTGCATTCCGCAGGCCAGATCCGGTCCGGTTTTTCCGCGGCGAAGCATTCCGCCGGCCGGATCCGATCCGCTTTTTCGGCGTGGGAGCATTCCACGGGCCGGATCCGTTCTGGTTTTTGCGAGGCGGCGCATTCCGCGGGCCGGATCCGGTCCATTTTTTGTGCGGCGGCGCATTCTGCGGGCCGAATCTGGTCCGGTTTTTGCGCGGCGGCTCATTGTGTGGGTCGGATCCGGTTTGGTTTTTGCGCGGCGGAGCATTCCGCGGGCCAGATCCGGACCGGTTTTTGCGCGTCTGCGCATTCCGCGGGCCAGATCCGGTCCAGTTTTTGCGCGTCTGCGCGTTCCGCGAGCCGGATCCGGTCCGTTTTTTGCGCGGCGAAGCATTCCGCGGGCCGGATCCTGTCCGGTTTTTGCTCAGCGGCGCATTCCGCGTGCCGGATCCGGTGTGGTTTTTGCGCGGCGGCGCATTTTGTGGGTCGGATCCGGTCCGTTTTTTGCGTGGCGGAGCATTTTGCGGGCCGGATCCTGTCCGATTTTTGCTCAGCGACGCATTCCGTGTGCCGGATCCGGTGTGGTTTTTGCGCGGCGGCGCATTTTGCGGGCCGGTTCTGATCCGGTTTTTGCGCGGCGGTGCATTCCGCGGGCCGGATCCGGTCCGTTTTTTCCATGGCGGCGCATTCTGGGTGCCGGATCCAGTCCGGTTTTTGCGCGTCGGCGCATTCCGCGGGCCGGTTCCGGTCCGTTTTTTCCATGGCGGCGCATTCCGCGGGCCGGATCCAATCCGGCTTTTGCGCGGCGGTGCATTCCGGGGGCCGAATCCGTTCCAATTTTTCCACAGCGGCGCATTCTGCGGGCCGGATCCGGTCCGTTTTTCCCGCGGCGGAGCATTCCGCGGGCCTGATCCGGTCCGATTTTTGCGCGGCGGCGCATTCCGCGGGCCTGATCCGGTCCGTTTTTCCCGCGGCGGCGCATTCTGCGGGTCAGATCCGGTCCGTTTTTTGCGCGGCGGCGCGTTCCACGGGCCGGATCCGGTCCGGTTTTTCCCGCGGCGGGGCATTCCGCGGGCCACATCCGGTCCGGTTTTTGCGCAGCGGCCCATTCCGCGGTCTGTATCCAGTCCGTTTTTTCCGCGGCTGTGCACTCCGCGGGCCTGATCCGGTCCGGTGTTTGCGCGACGGCGCGTTCCGCTGGCCGGATCCAGTCCGGTTTTTGCGTGGCAATGCATTCCATGGGCCGGTTCCGGTCCGGTTTTTCCCGCGGCGGCGCATTCCGCGGGCCAGATCCGGTCCGGTTTTTGCGCGGCGGCGCATTCCGCTGGCCGGATCCGGTCCGGTTTTTGCGCGGCGGCGCATTCCGCGGGCCGGATCCGGTCCGGTTTTTGTGCTGCGGCGCACTCCAAGGGCCAGATCTGGTCCGTTTTTCCCCCAGCGGCGCATTCCGTGGGCCGGATCCGGTCCGGTTTTTACGTGGCGGCGCATTCCGGGGTGCCGGAGCCGGTCCGTTTTTTGCGGCGGCAGCGCATTCCGCGGGCCAGATCCGGTCCGGTTTTTGCCCAGCGGCGCATTCTGCGGGCCGGATCCGGTCCGTTTTTCCCGCGGCGGCGCATTCCTCGGGCCTGATACAGTCCGGTTTTTGCGTGGCGGTGCGTTCCGTGGGCCGGATCCGGTCCGGTTTTTGTGTGGCGGCGCATTCCGCGGGCCGGATCCGCTCCGGATGTCCACGGCGGCGCATTCCGCGGGCCGGATCCGGTCCGTTCTTGCCGCGGCGGCGCATTCCGCGGGCCGGATCCGGTCCGGTTTTTGCCCGGCGGCGCCTTCCGCGGGCCGGATTCGGTCCGGTTTTTGCGCGGCGGCGCATTCCGCGGGCCAGATCCAGTTCGGTTTTTGCGCGGCGGCCCATTCCGCGGGCCGGATCCGGTCCGGTTTTTGCACGGCGGCGCATTCCACGGGCCAGATCTGGTCCGGGTTTTTGCGCAGCGGCGCATTCCGCGGGCCGGATCCAGTCCGTTTTTTCCACAACGGCGCATTCCGAGGGGAGGATCCGGTCCAGTTTTTGCGCGGCAGCGCATTTCGCGGCCCGGATCCAGTCCGGTTTTTGCGCGGCAAGCATTCCGCGGGCCGGATCAGGTCCGGTTTTTGAGCGGCGTCGCATTCCACGGGCCGGATCCGGTCCGGTTTTTGCGCAGCAATGCATTCCGTGGGCCGGATCCGGTCCGGTTCTTACGTGGCGGCGCATTCCGGGGTGCCGGAGCCGGTCCGTTTTTTGCGGCGGCAGCGCATTCCGCGGGCCAGATCCGGTCCGGTTTTTGCCCAGCGGCGCATTCTGCGGGCCGGATCCGGTCCGTTTTTCCCGCGGCGGCGCATTCCTCGGGCCTGATACAGTCTGGTTTTTTGCGTGGCGGTGCGTTCCGTGGGCCGGATCCGGTCCGGTTTTTGTGTGGCGGCGCATTCCGCGGGCCGGATCCGCTCCGGTTGTCCACGGCGGCGCATTCCGCGGGCCGGATCCGCTCCGTTCTTGCGGCGGCGGCGCATTCCGCGGGCCGGATCCGGTCCGGTTTTTGCCCGGCGGCGCCTTCCGCGGGCCGGATTCGGTCCGGTTTTTGCGCGGCGGCGCATTCCGCGGGCCAGATCCAGTTCGGTTTTGCGCGGCGGCCCATTCCGCGGGCCGGATCCGGTCCGGTTTTTGCCCGGCGGCGCCTTCCGCGGGCCGGATCCGGTCCGGTTTTTGCGCGGCGGCGCATTCCGCGGGCCAGATCCAGTTCGGTTTTGCGCGGCGGCCCATTCCGCGGGCCGGATCCGGTCCGGTTTTTGCACGGCGGCGCATTCCACGGGCCAGATCTGGTCCGGGTTTTTGCGCAGCGGCGCATTCCGTGGGCCGGATCCAGTCCGTTTTTTCCACAAGGGCGCATTCCGAGGGGAGGATCCGGTCCAGTTTTTGCGCGGCAGCGCATTTCGCGGCCCGGATCCAGTCCGGTTTTTGCGCGGCAAGCATTCCGCGGGCCGGATCAGGTCCGGTTTTTGAGCGGCGTCGCATTCCACGGGCCGGATCCGGTCCGGTTTTTGCGCAGCAATGCATTCTGTGGGCCAGATCTGGTCCGGTTTTTACGTGGCGGCGCGTTCCGGGGTGCCGGAGCCGGTCTGTTTTTTGCGGCGGCAGCGCATTCTGCGGGCCAGATCCGGTCCGGTTTTTGCGCGGCGGCACGTTCCCCTGGCCAGATCCGGTCCGGTTTTTGCCGCGGCGGCGCATTCCGCCGGCCGGATCCGGTCCGGTTATTGCGTGGCGGTGCGTTCCGTGGGCCGGATCCGGTCCGGTTTTTGTGTGGCGGCGCATTCCGCTGGCCGGATCCGCTGCGTTTTTGCCGCGGCGGCGCATTCCGCGGGCCTGATCCGGTCCGGTTTTTGCGCGGCGGTGCGTTCCGCGGGCCGGATCCGGTGAGGTTTTTGCGCGGCGGCGCATTCCGCGGGCCGGATCCGGTCCGGTTTTTGTGCGGCGGTGCATTCCGCTGGCTGGATGCGGTCCGCTTTTTGTGCGGCGGCGCATTCCACGGGCCTGATCTGGTCCGGTTTTTGCGCGGCGGCGCATTCTGCGGGCCAGATCCCGTCTGTTTTTTACATGGCGGCGCATTCCGCGGGCCGGATCCTGACTGGTTTTTGCGCGGAGGCGCATTTCGTGGGCTGGATCCTGTCCGGTTTTTGCGCGGCGGCGCATTCCGCGGGCCGGATCCGTTCCGGTTTTTGCGCGGCGGCGCATTCCGCGGGCCGGATCCGGTCCCTTTTTTCCATGGCGGGGCATCTCGGCTGCCGGATCCGGTCCGGTTTTTGCGCAGCGGCGCATTCCGCGTGCCGGATCCGGTCTGGTTTTTGCGCGGCGGCGCATTTTGTGGGCCGGATCCGGTCTGGTTTTTACACTGCGGCGCATTCCGCGGGCCGGATCAAGTCCGGTTTTTGCGCGGCGGTGCATTCCGCGGGCCAGATCCGGTCTGGTTTTTTGCGCGACGGCGCATTCTGCGGGCCGGATCCTTTCCGGTTTTTGCACGGCGGTGCATTCCGCAGGCCAGATCCGGTCCGTTTTTTCCGCGGCGAAGCATTCCGCGGGCCTGATCCGGTCCGATTTTTCGGCGTGGGAGCATTCCACGGGCCGGATCCGTTCTGGTTTTTGCGAGGCGGCGCATTCCGCGGCCCGGATCCGGTCCATTTTTTGTGCGGCGGCGCATTCTGCGGGCCGAATCTGGTCCGTTTTTTGCGCGGCGGCGCGTTCCGCGGGCCGGATCCGGTCCGGTTTTTGCGCGGCGGCACGTTCCCCTGGCCAGATCCGGTCCGGTTTTTACGTGGCGGCGCATTCCGGGGTGGCGGATCCGGTCCGGTTTTTGCGTGGCGGCGCGTTCCGCGGGCCGGATCCGGTCCGGTTTTTGCGTGGCGGCGCATTCCGCGGGCCGGATCCGGTCCGGTTTTTGAGCGGCGTCGCATTCCGTGGGCCAGATCCGGTCCGGTTTTTGAGCGGCGTCGCATTCCGTGGGCCAGATCCGGTCCGGTGTTTGCGCGGCGGTGCGTTCCGCGGGCCGGATCCGGTCCGGTTTTTGCGGCGGCAGCGCATTCCGCGGGCCGGATCCGGTCCTGTTTTTGCGCGGCGGCGCATTCCGCGGGCCGGATCCGGTCCGGTTTTTGTGCGGCGGCGCATTCCACGGGGCTGATCCGGTCCGGTTTTTGCGCGGCGGCGCATTCCGCGGGCCGGATCCAGTCCAGTTTTTGTGCGGCGGCGCATTCCACGGGCCAGATCCGGTCCGGTTTTTGCGTGGCGGTGCGTTCTGCGGGCCGATTCCGGTTAGGTTTTTGCGCGGCGGTGCATTCCGCCGGCCGGATCCGGTCCGGTTTTTGTGTGGCGGCACATTCCGTGGGCCGGATCCGCGACGTTTTTTCCACGGCGGCGCATTCCGCGGGCCGGATCTGCTCCGTTTTTTCCGCGGCGAAGCATTCCGTGGGCCAGATCCGGTCCGGTTTTTGCCGCGGCGGCGCATTCCGCGGGCCGGATCCAGTCCGGTTTTTCCACGGTGGCGCATTCCGCGGGCCTGATCCGGTCCGATTTTTGCGCGGCGGCGCATTCCGCGGGCCTGATCCGGTCCGTTTTTCCCGCGGCGGCGCATTCTGCGGGTCAGATCCGGTCCGTTTTTTGCGCGGCGGCGCGTTCCACGGGCCGGATCCGGACCGGTTTTTCCCGCGGCGGGGCATTCCGCGGGCCAGATCCGGTCCAGTTTTTGCGCAGCGGCCCATTCCGCGGTCTGTATCCAGTCCGTTTTTTCCGCGGCGGTGCACTCCGCGGGCCTGATCCGGTCCGGTGTTTGCGCGACGGCGCGTTCCGCTGGCCGGATCCAGTCCGGTTTTTGCGTGGCAATGCATTCCATGGGCCGGTTCCGGTCCGGTTTTTCCCGCGGCGGCGCATTCCGCGGGCCAGATCCGGTCCGGTTTTTGCGCGGCGGCGCATTCCGCGGGCCGGATCCGGTCCGGTTTTTGCGCGGCGGCGCACTCCAAGGGCCAGATCCGGTCCGGTTTTTGTGCTGCGGCGCACTCCAAGGGCCAGATCTGGTCCGTTTTTCCCCCAGCGGCGCATTCCGTGGGCTGGATCCGGTCCGGTTTTTACGTGGCGGCGCATTCCGGGGTGCCGGAGCCGGTCCGTTTTTTGCGGCGGCAGCGCATTCCGCGGGCCAGATCCGGTCCGGTTTTTGCCCAGCGGCGCATTCTGCGGGCTGGATCCGGTCCGTTTTTCCCGCGGCGGCGCATTCCTCGGGCCTGATACAGTCCGGTTTTTGCGTGGCGGTGCGTTCCGTGGGCCGGATCCGGTCCGGTTTTTGTGTGGCGGCGCATTCCGCGGGCCGGATCCGCTCCGTTCTTGCCGCGGCGGCGCATTCCGCGGGCCGGATCCGGTCCGGTTTTTGCCCGGCGGCGCCTTCCGCGGGCCGGATTCGGTCCGGGTTTTGCGCGGCGGCGCATTCCGCGGGCCAGATCCAGTTTGGTTTTTGCGCGGCGGCCCATTCCGCGGGCCGGATCCGGTCCGGTATTTGCCCAGCGGCGCATTCCACGGGCCAGATCTGGTCCGGGTTTTTGCGCAGCGGCGCATTCCGCGGGCCGGATCCAGTCCGGTTTTTGCGCGGCAAGCATTCCGCGGGCCGGATCAGGTCCGGTTTTTGAGCGGCGTCGCATTCCACGGGCCGGATCCGGTCCGGTTTTTGCGCAGCAATGCATTCTGTGGGCCAGATCTGGTCCGGTTTTTACGTGGCGTCGCGTTCCGGGGTGCCGGAGCCGGTCTGTTTTTTGCGGTGGCAGCGCATTCTGCGGGCCAGATCCGGTCCGGTTTTTGCGCGGCGGCACGTTCCCCTGGCCAGATCCGGTCCGGTTTTTGCCGCGGCGGCGCATTCCACGGGCCGGATCCGGTCCGGTTATTGCGTGGCGGTGCGTTCCGTGGGCCGGATCCGCTGCGTTTTTGCCACGGCGGCGCATTCCGCGGGCCTGATCCGGTCCGGTTTTTGCGCGGCGGTGCGTTCCGCGGGCCGGATCCGGTGAGGTTTTTGCGCGGCGGCGCATTCCGCTGGCCGGATCCGGTCCGGTTTTTGTGCGGCGGCGCATTCCACGGGCCTGATCTGGTCCGGTTTTTGCGCGGCGGCGCATTCTGCGGGCCGGATCCCGTCTGTTTTTTACACGGCGGCGCATTCCGCGGGCCGGATCCTGACTGGTTTTTGCGCGGAGGCGCATTTCGTGGGCTGGATCCTGTCCGGTTTTTGCGCGGCGGCGCATTCCGCGGGCCGGATCCGTTCCGGTTTTTGCGCGGCGGCGCATTCCGCGGGCCGGATCCGGTCCCTTTTTTCCATGGCGGGGCATCTCGGCTGCCGGATCCGGTCCGGTTTTTGCGCAGCGGCGCATTCCGCGTGCCGGATCCGGTCCGGTTTTTGCGCGGCGGCGCATTTTGTGGGCCGGATCCGGTCTGGTTTTTACACTGCGGCGCATTCCGCGGGCCGGATCAAGTCCGGTTTTTGCGCGGCGGCGCATTCCGCGGGCCGGATCCTTTCCGGTTTTTGCACGGCGGTGCATTCCGCAGGCCAGATCCGGTCCGTTTTTTTCCGCGGCGAAGCATTCCGCCGGCCTGATCCGGTCCGATTTTTCGGCGTGGGAGCATTCCACGGGCCGGATCCGTTCTGGTTTTTGCGAGGCGGCGCATTCCGCGGCCCGGATCCGGTCCATTTTTTGTGCGGCGGCGCATTCCGCGGGCCGGATCCGGTCCGGTTTTTGCGCGGCGGCGCGTTCCGCGGGCCGGATCCAGTCCGTTTTTTGCGCGGCGGCGCATTCCGCGGGCCGGATCCGGTCCGGTTTTTGCGCGGCGGCACGTTCCCCTGGCCAGATCCGGTCCGGTTTTTACGTGGCGGCGCATTCCGGGGTGGCGGATCCGGTCCGGTTTTTGCGTGGCGGCGCGTTCCGCGGGCCGGATCCGGTCCGGTTTTTGCGTGGCGGCGCATTCCGCGGGCCGGATCCGGTCCGGTTTTTGAGCGGCGTCGCATTCCGTGGGCCAGATCCGGTCCGGTTTTTGCGTGGCGGCGCATTCCGGGGGCCGGATCCGGTCCGGTGTTTGCCGCGGCGGCGCGTTCCGCGGGCCGGATCCGGTCCGGTTTTTACGTGGCGGCGCATTCCGGGGTGCCGGATCCGGTCCGTTTTTTGCGGCGGCAGCGCATTCCGCGGGCCGGATCCGGTCCGGTTTTTGCGCGGCGGCGCACTCCAAGGGCCAGATCCGGTCCGGTTTTTGTGCTGCGGCGCACTCCAAGGGCCAGATCTGGTCCGTTTTTCCCCCAGCGGCGCATTCCGTGGGCTGGATCCGGTCCGGTTTTTACGTGGCGGCGCATTCCGGGGTGCCGGAGCCGGTCCGTTTTTTGCGGCGGCAGCGCATTCCGCGGGCCAGATCCGGTCCGGTTTTTGCCCAGCGGCGCATTCTGCGGGCTGGATCCGGTCCGTTTTTCCCGCGGCGGCGCATTCCTCGGGCCTGATACAGTCCGGTTTTTGCGTGGCGGTGCGTTCCGTGGGCCGGATCCGGTCCGGTTTTTGTGTGGCGGCGCATTCCGCGGGCCGGATCCGCTCCGTTCTTGCCGCGGCGGCGCATTCCGCGGGCCGGATCCGGTCCGGTTTTTGCCCGGCGGCGCCTTCCGCGGGCCGGATTCGGTCCGGGTTTTGCGCGGCGGCGCATTCCGCGGGCCAGATCCAGTTTGGTTTTTGCGCGGCGGCCCATTCCGCGGGCCGGATCCGGTCCGGTATTTGCCCAGCGGCGCATTCCACGGGCCAGATCTGGTCCGGGTTTTTGCGCAGCGGCGCATTCCGCGGGCCGGATCCAGTCCGTTTTTTCCACAACGGCGCATTCCGAGGGGAGGATCCGGTCCAGTTTTTGCGCGGCAGCGCATTTCGCGGCCCGGATCCAGTCCGGTTTTTGCGCGGCAAGCATTCCGCGGGCCGGATCAGGTCCGGTTTTTGAGCGGCGTCGCATTCCACGGGCCGGATCCGGTCCGGTTTTTGCGCAGCAATGCATTCTGTGGGCCAGATCTGGTCCGGTTTTTACGTGGCGTCGCGTTCCGGGGTGCCGGAGCCGGTCTGTTTTTTGCGGTGGCAGCGCATTCTGCGGGCCAGATCCGGTCCGGTTTTTGCGCGGCGGCACGTTCCCCTGGCCAGATCCGGTCCGGTTTTTGCCGCGGCGGCGCATTCCACGGGCCGGATCCGGTCCGGTTATTGCGTGGCGGTGCGTTCCGTGGGCCGGATCCGCTGCGTTTTTGCCACGGCGGCGCATTCCGCGGGCCTGATCCGGTCCGGTTTTTGCGCGGCGGTGCGTTCCGCGGGCCGGATCCGTTCCGGTTTTTGCGCGGCGGCGCATTCCGCGGGCCGGATCCGGTCCCTTTTTTCCATGGCGGGGCATCTCGGCTGCCGGATCCGGTCCGGTTTTTGCGCAGCGGCGCATTCCGCGTGCCGGATCCGGTCCGGTTTTTGCGCGGCGGCGCATTTTGTGGGCCGGATCCGGTCTGGTTTTTACACTGCGGCGCATTCCGCGGGCCGGATCAAGTCCGGTTTTTGCGCGGCGGCGCATTCCGCGGGCCGGATCCTTTCCGGTTTTTGCACGGCGGTGCATTCCGCAGGCCAGATCCGGTCCGTTTTTTTCCGCGGCGAAGCATTCCGCCGGCCTGATCCGGTCCGATTTTTCGGCGTGGGAGCATTCCACGGGCCGGATCCGTTCTGGTTTTTGCGAGGCGGCGCATTCCGCGGCCCGGATCCGGTCCATTTTTTGTGCGGCGGCGCATTCCGCGGGCCGGATCCGGTCCGGTTTTTGCGCGGCGGCGCGTTCCGCGGGCCGGATCCAGTCCGTTTTTTGCGCGGCGGCGCATTCCGCGGGCCGGATCCGGTCCGGTTTTTGCGCGGCGGCACGTTCCCCTGGCCAGATCCGGTCCGGTTTTTACGTGGCGGCGCATTCCGGGGTGGCGGATCCGGTCCGGTTTTTGCGTGGCGGCGCGTTCCGCGGGCCGGATCCGGTCCGGTTTTTGCGTGGCGGCGCATTCCGCGGGCCGGATCCGGTCCGGTTTTTGAGCGGCGTCGCATTCCGTGGGCCAGATCCGGTCCGGTTTTTGCGTGGCGGCGCATTCCGGGGGCCGGATCCGGTCCGGTGTTTGCCGCGGCGGCGCGTTCCGCGGGCCGGATCCGGTCCGGTTTTTACGTGGCGGCGCATTCCGGGGTGCCGGATCCGGTCCGTTTTTTGCGGCGGCAGCGCATTCCGCGGGCCGGATCCGGTCCGGTTTTTGCGCGGCGGCGCACTCCAAGGGCCAGATCCGGTCCGGTTTTTGTGCTGCGGCGCACTCCAAGGGCCAGATCTGGTCCGTTTTTCCCCCAGCGGCGCATTCCGTGGGCTGGATCCGGTCCGGTTTTTACGTGGCGGCGCATTCCGGGGTGCCGGAGCCGGTCCGTTTTTTGCGGCGGCAGCGCATTCCGCGGGCCAGATCCGGTCCGGTTTTTGCCCAGCGGCGCATTCTGCGGGCTGGATCCGGTCCGTTTTTCCCGCGGCGGCGCATTCCTCGGGCCTGATACAGTCCGGTTTTTGCGTGGCGGTGCGTTCCGTGGGCCGGATCCGGTCCGGTTTTTGTGTGGCGGCGCATTCCGCGGGCCGGATCCGCTCCGTTCTTGCCGCGGCGGCGCATTCCGCGGGCCGGATCCGGTCCGGTTTTTGCCCGGCGGCGCCTTCCGCGGGCCGGATTCGGTCCGGGTTTTGCGCGGCGGCGCATTCCGCGGGCCAGATCCAGTTTGGTTTTTGCGCGGCGGCCCATTCCGCGGGCCGGATCCGGTCCGGTATTTGCCCAGCGGCGCATTCCACGGGCCAGATCTGGTCCGGGTTTTTGCGCAGCGGCGCATTCCGCGGGCCGGATCCAGTCCGTTTTTTCCACAACGGCGCATTCCGAGGGGAGGATCCGGTCCAGTTTTTGCGCGGCAGCGCATTTCGCGGCCCGGATCCAGTCCGGTTTTTGCGCGGCAAGCATTCCGCGGGCCGGATCAGGTCCGGTTTTTGAGCGGCGTCGCATTCCACGGGCCGGATCCGGTCCGGTTTTTGCGCAGCAATGCATTCTGTGGGCCAGATCTGGTCCGGTTTTTACGTGGCGTCGCGTTCCGGGGTGCCGGAGCCGGTCTGTTTTTTGCGGTGGCAGCGCATTCTGCGGGCCAGATCCGGTCCGGTTTTTGCGCGGCGGCACGTTCCCCTGGCCAGATCCGGTCCGGTTTTTGCCGCGGCGGCGCATTCCACGGGCCGGATCCGGTCCGGTTATTGCGTGGCGGTGCGTTCCGTGGGCCGGATCCGCTGCGTTTTTGCCACGGCGGCGCATTCCGCGGGCCTGATCCGGTCCGGTTTTTGCGCGGCGGTGCGTTCCGCGGGCCGGATCCGGTGAGGTTTTTGCGCGGCGGCGCATTCCGCTGGCCGGATCCGGTCCGGTTTTTGTGCGGCGGCGCATTCCACGGGCCTGATCTGGTCCGGTTTTTGCGCGGCGGCGCATTCTGCGGGCCGGATCCCGTCTGTTTTTTACACGGCGGCGCATTCCGCGGGCCGGATCCTGACTGGTTTTTGCGCGGAGGCGCATTTCGTGGGCTGGATCCTGTCCGGTTTTTGCGCGGCGGCGCATTCCGCGGGCCGGATCCGTTCCGGTTTTTGCGCGGCGGCGCATTCCGCGGGCCGGATCCGGTCCCTTTTTTCCATGGCGGGGCATCTCGGCTGCCGGATCCGGTCCGGTTTTTGCGCAGCGGCGCATTCCGCGTGCCGGATCCGGTCCGGTTTTTGCGCGGCGGCGCATTTTGTGGGCCGGATCCGGTCTGGTTTTTACACTGCGGCGCATTCTGCGGGCCGGATCAAGTCCGGTTTTTGCGCGGCGGCGCATTCCGCGGGCCGGATCCTTTCCGGTTTTTGCACGGCGGTGCATTCCGCAGGCCAGATCCGGTCCGTTTTTTCCGCGGCGAAGCATTCCGCCGGCCTGATCCGGTCCGATTTTTCGGCGTGGGAGCATTCCACGGGCCGGATCCGTTCTGGTTTTTGCGAGGCGGCGCATTCCGCGGCCCGGATCCGGTCCATTTTTTGTGCGGCGGCGCATTCCGCGGGCCGGATCCGGTCTGTTTTTTGCGCGGCGGCGCGTTCCGCGGGCCGGATCCAGTCCGTTTTTTGCGCGGCGGCGCATTCCGCGGGCCGGATCCGGTCCGGTTTTTGCGCGGCGGCACGTTCCCCTGGCCAGATCCGGTCCGGTTTTTACGTGGCGGCGCATTCCGGGGTGGCGGATCCGGTCCGGTTTTTGCGTGGCGGCGCGTTCCGCGGGCCGGATCCGGTCCGGTTTTTGCGTGGCGGCGCATTCCGCGGGCCGGATCCGGTCCGGTTTTTGAGCGGCGTTGCATTCCGTGGGCCAGATCCGGTCCGGTTTTTGCGTGGCGGCGCATTCCGGGGGCCGGATCCGGTCCGGTGTTTGCCGCGGCGGCGCGTTCCGCGGGCCGGATCCGGTCCGGTTTTTACGTGGCGGCGCATTCCGGGGTGCCGGATCCGGTCCGTTTTTTGCGGCGGCAGCGCATTCCGCGGGCCGGATCCGGTCCGGTTTTTGCGCGGCGGCGCATTCCGCGGGCCGGATCCGGTCTGGTTTTTGTGCGGCGGCGCATTCCACGGGGCTGATCCGGTCCGGTTTTTGCGCGGCGGCGCATTCCGCGGGCCGGATCCAGTCCAGTTTTTGTGCGGCGGCGCATTCCACGGGCCAGATCCGGTCCGGTTTTTGCGTGGCGGTGCGTTCTGCGGGCCGATTCCGGTTAGGTTTTTGCGCGGCGGCGCATTCCGCCGGCCGGATCCGGTCCGGTTTTTGTGTGGCGGCACATTCCGTGGGCCGGATCCGGTCCGGTTTTTCCACGGCGGCGCATTCCGCGGGCCGGATCCGCTCCGTTTTTTCCGCGGCGAAGCATTCCGTGGGCCAGATCCGGTCCGGTTTTTGCCGCGGCGGCGCATTCCGCGGGCCGGATCCGGTCCGGTTTTTCCACGGTGGCGCATTCCGCGGGCCTGATCACGTCCGATTTTTGCGCGGCGGCGCATTCCGCGGGCCTGATCCGGTCCGTTTTTCCCGCGGCGGCGCATTCTGCGGGTCAGATCCGGTCCGTTTTTCCCACGGCGGCACGTTCCGCGGGCCGGATCCGGTCCGTTTTTTGCGCGGCGGCTCGTTCCACGAGCTGGATCCGGTCCGGTTTTTCCCGCGGCGGGGCATTCCGCGGGCCAGATCCGGTCCGGTTTTTGCGCAGCGGCCCATTCCGCGGTCTGTATCCAGTCCGTTTTTTCCGCGGCGGTGCACTCCGCGGGCCTGATCCGGTCCGGTGTTTGCGCGGCGGCGCGTTCCGTGGGCCGGATCCAGTCCGGTTTTTGCGTGGCAATGCATTCCATGGGCCGGTTCCGGTCCGGTTTTTCCCGCGGCGGCGCATTCCGCGGGCCAGATCCGGTCCGGTTTTTGCCCAGCGGCGCATTCTGCGGGCCGGATCCGGTCCGTTTTTCCCGCGGCGGCGCATTCCTCGGGCCTGATACAGTCCGGTTTTTGCGTGGCGGTGCGTTCCGTGGGCCGGATCCGGTCCGGTTTTTGTGTGGCGGCGCATTCCGCGGGCCGGATCCGCTCCGGATGTCCACGGCGGCGCATTCCGCGGGCCGGATCCGCTCCGTTCTTGCCGCGGCGGCGCATTCCGCGGGCCGGATCCGGTCCGGTTTTTGCCCGGCGGCGCATTCGGCGGGCCGGATTCGGTCCGGTTTTTGCGCGGCGGCGCATTCCGCGGGCCTGATCCGGTCCGGTTTTTGCGCGGCGGCCCGTTCCGCGGGACGGATCCGCGCCGTTTTTTCCACGGCGAAGCATTCTGCGGGCCGGATCCGATCCGCTTTTTCGGCGTGGGAGCATTCCATGGGCCGGATCCGGTCCGGTTTTTGCGCGGCGGAGCATTCCGCGGGACGGATCCGCTCCGGATCTTGCCCAGCGGCGCATTCCGCGGGCCGGGACCGGTCTGGTTTTTCGGAGGCGGCGCATTCCGCGGGCCGGATCCGGTCCGGTTTTCCCGCGGTGGCGCATTCCGCGGGCCGGATCCGGTCCGTTATTTGCGCGGCGGCGCATTCCGCGGGCCGGTACAAGTCCGTTTTCTCCACGGCGGCGCATTCCGCGGGCCAGACCCGTTCCAGTTTTTGTGCGGCGGCACATTCCGCGGGCCCGATCCGGTCCATTTTTTGCCCGGCGGCGCATTCCGCGGGCCGGATCCGGTCCGGTTTTTGCGCGGCGGCTCATTCTGCAGGCCGGATCCGGTTTGGTTTTTGCGCGGCGGAGCATTCCGCGGGCCGGATCCGCTCCGGATCTCCACAGCGGCACATTCCGCGGGCCGGGACCGGTCTGGTTTTTCAGAGGCGGCGCATTCCATGAGCCGGATCCTTTCCGGTTTTTCCGCGGCGGCGCATACCGCGGGCTGGATCCGGTCCGTTTTTTGCGCGGCGGCGCGTTCCGTGGGCCAGATGCGGTCCGGTTTTTGTGCGGCGGAGCATTCACCGGGCCGGATCCGGTCCGTTTTTCCCGCGGCGGCGCATTCCGCGGGCCGGATCCCGTCCGTTTTTTGCGCGGCGGCGCATTCCGCGGGCCGGATCCGGTCCGTTTTTTCCACGGCGGCGCATTCCGCGCGCCAGACCCGTTCCAGTTTTTGAGGGGCGGCGCATTCCGCGGGCCGGACCCGGTCCGTTTTTTGTGGCGGCGGCGGATTCCGCGGGCCGGATCCGGTCCAGGTTTTGCGCGGCGGCGCATTCCACGGGCCAGATCTGGTCCGGGTTTTTGCGCAGCGGCGCATTCCGTGGGCCGGATTCAGTCCGTTTTTTCCACAACGGCGCATTCCGAGGGGAGGATCCGGTCCAGTTTTTGCGCGGCGGCGCATTTCGCGGCCCGGATCCAGTCCGGTTTTTGCGCGGCGAGCATTCCGCGGGCCGGATCAGGTCCGGTTTTTGAGCGGCGTCGCATTCCGCGGGCCGGATCCGGTCCTGTTTTTGCGCAGCAATGCATTCCGTGGGCCAGATCCGGTCCGGTTTTTACGTGGCGGCGCGTTCCGGGGTGCCGGAGCCGGTCCGTTTTTTGCCGCGGCGGCGCATTCCGCCGGCCGGATCCGGTCCGGTTATTGCGTGGCGGTGCGTTCCGTGGGCCGGATCCGGTCCGGTTTTTGTGTGGCGGCGCATTCCGCGGGCCGGATCCGCTGCGTTTTTGCCGCGGCGGCGCATTCCGCGGGCCGGATCCGGTCCATTTTTTGCGCCGCGGCGCATTCCGCGGGCCGGATCCGGTCCGGTTTTTGCGTGGCGGCGCATTCCGCGGGCCGGATCCGCTACGTTTTTCCACGGCGGCGCATTCCGCTGGTCGGATCCGGTCTGTTTTTCCCACGGCGCCGTGTTCCGCGGGACGGATCCGGTTTCCGTTTTTGCGCGGCAGCGCATTCCGCGGGCCGGATCCGGTCCGGTTTTTGCGTGGCGGCGCATTCTGGGGTGCCGGAGCCGGTGCGTTTTTTGCGGCGGCGGCACATTCCGCGGGCCGGATCCGGTCCAGTTTTTGTGCGGCGGCACATTCCGCGGGCCTGATACGGTCCGATTTTTGCGTGGCGGCGCGTTCCGCGGGCCGGATCCGCGCCGTTTTTTCCACGGCGGCGCACTACAAAGGGCCGGATCCAGTCCGTTTTTTCCGCAGCGGCGCATTCCGCGGGCCGGATCCGGTCCGGTTTTTGCGTGGCGGCGCATTCCGAGGGCCTGATCCGGTCCGGTGTTTGCGCGGCGGCACATTCCGCGGGCCGTATCCGGTCCGGTTTTTGCGTGGCGGCGCGTTCCGCGGGCCGGATCCGGTCTGGTTATTGCGTGGCGGTGCGTTCCGCAGGCCCGATCCGGTCCGGTTTTTGCGCGGCGGCGCATTCCGCGGGCCGGATCCGATCCGGGTTTTGAGCGGCGTCGCATTCCGCGGGCCAGATCCGGTCCGGTTTTTGCGCGGCGGCGCATTCCGCGGGCCTGATCCGGTCCAGTGTTTGCGCGGCGGCGCGTTCCGCGGGCCAGATCCGGTCCGGTTTTTGTGTGGCGGCACATTCCGTGGGCCGGATCCGGTCCGGTTTTTCCACGGCGGCGCATTCCGCGGGCCGGATCCGCTCCGTTTTTTCCGCGGCGATGCATTCTGTGGGCCAGATCCGGTCCGGTTTTTGCCGCGGCGGCGCATTCCGCGGGCCGGATCCGGTCCGGTTTTTCCATGGTGGCGCATTCCGCGGGCCTGATCCGGTCCGGTTTTTGCGCGGCGGTGCATTCCGCGGGCCTGATCCTGTCCGGTTTTTGTGCGGCGGCGCATTCCGCGGGCCTGATCCGGTCCGGTTTTTGCGCGGCGGCCCGTTCCGCGGGACGGATCCGCTCCGTTCTTGCCGCGGCGAAGCATTCCGCGGGCCGGATCCGGTCCGGTTTTTGCGCGGCGGCGCATACCGCGGGCTGGATCCGGTCCGTTTTTTGCGCAGCAATGCATTCCGTGGGCCAGATCCGGTCCGGTTTTTACGTGGCGGCGCGTTCCGGGGTGCCGGAGCCGGTCCGTTTTTTGCGGCGGCAGCGCATTCCGCGGGCCAGATCCGGTCCGGTTTTTGCGCGGCGGCACGTTCCCCTGGCCAGATCCGGTCCGGTTTTTGCCGCGGCGGCGCATTCCACCGGCCGGATCCGGTCCGGTTATTGCGTGGCGGTGCGTTCCGTGGGCCGGATCCGGTCCGGTTTTTGTGTGGCGGCGCATTCCGCGGGCCGGATCCGGTCCATTTTTTGCGCCGCGGCGCATTCCGCGGGCCGGATCCGGTCCGGTTTTTGCGCGGCGGCGCTTTCCGCGGGCCGGATCCGCTACGTTTTTCCACGGCGGCGCATTCCGCTGGTCGGATCCGGTCTGTTTTTCCCACGGCGGCGCGTTCCGCGGGACGGATCCGGTCCGGTTTTTGCGTGGCGGCGCATTCTGGGGTGCCGTAGCTGGTGCGTTTTTTGCGGCGGCGGCACATTCCGCGGGCCGGATCCGGTCCAGTTTTTGTGCGGCGGCGCATTCCGCGGGCCTGATACGGTCCGATTTTTGCATGGCGGCGCGTTCCGCGGGCCGGATCCGCGCCGTTTTTTCCACGGCGGCGCACTACAAAGGGCCGGATCCAGTCCGTTTTTTCCGCAGCGGCGCATTCCGCGGGCCGGATCCGGTCCGGTTTTTGCGTGGCGGCACATTCCGCGGGCCAGATCCGGTCCGGTTTTTGCGCGGCGGCGCATTCCGCGGGCCTGATCCGGTCCAGTGTTTGCGCGGCGGCGCGTTCCGCGGGCCGGATCCGGTCCAGTTTTTGTGTGGCGGCACATTCTGTGGGCCGGATCCGGTCCGGTTTTTCCACGGCGGCGCATTCCGCGGGCCGGATCCGCTCCGTTTTTTCCGCGGCGAAGCATTCCGTGGGCCGGATCCGGTCCGTTTTTCCCACGGCGGCGCGTTCCGCGGGCCGGATCCGGTCCGTTTTTCCCACGGCGGCACGTTCCGCGCGCCGGATCCGGTCCGTTTTTTGCGCGGCGGCGCGTTCCACGGGCCGGATCCGGTCCGGTTTTTCCCGCGGCGGTGCACTCCGCGGGCCTGATCCGGTCCGGTGTTTGCGCGGCGGCGCGTTCCGTGGGCCGGATCCAGTCCGGTTTTTGCGTGGCAATGCATTCCGTGGGCCAGATCCGGTCCGGTTTTTAAGTGGCGGCGCATTCCGCGGGCCAGATCCGGTCCAGTTTTTGCGTGGCGGCGCATTCCATGGGCCGGTTCCGGTCCGGTTTTTCCCGCGGCGGCGCATTCTGCGGGCCGGATCCGGTCCGGTTTTTGCGCGGCGGCACGTTCCCCTGGCCAGATCCGGTCCGGTTTTTGCCGCGGCGGCGCATTCCGCCGGCCGGATCCGGTCTGGTTATTGCGTGGCGGTGCGTTCCGTGGGCCGGATCCGGTCCGGTTTTTGTGTGGCGGCGCATTCCGCGGGCCGGATCCGCTGCGTTTTTGCCGCGGCGGCGCATTCCGCGGGCCGGATCCGGTCCGGTTTTTGCGCGGCGGCGCATTCCGCGGGCCAGATCCCGTCTGTTTTTTACACGGCGGCGCATTCCGTGGGCCGGATCCGGTCCGGTTTTTACGTGGCGGCACATTCCGCGGGCCAGATCCCGTCTGTTTTTTACACGGCGGCGCATTCCGTGGGCCGGATCCTGTCTGGTTTTTGCGCGGAGGCGCATTTCGCGGGCTGGATCCTGTCCGGTTTTTGCGCGGCGGCGCATTCCGCGGGCCGGATCCGTTCCGGTTTTTGCGTGGCGGCGCATTCCGCGGGCCGGATCCGGTCCCTTTTTTCCATGGCGGGGCATCTCGGCTGCCGGATCCGGTCCGGTTTTTGCGCAGCGGCGCATTCCGCGTGCCAGATCCGGTCTGTTTTTGCGCGGCGGCGCATTTTGTGGGCCGGATCCGGTCTGGTTTTTACACTGCGGCGCATTCCGCGGGCCGGATCAAGTCCGGTTTTTGCGCGGCGGCGCATTCCGCGGGCCAGATCCGGTCTGGTTTTTTGCGCGACGGCGCATTCCGCGGGCCGGATCCTTTCCGGTTTTTGCACGGCGGTGCATTCCGCAGGCCAGATCCGGTCCGGTTTTTCCGCGGCGAAGCATTCCGCCGGCCGGATCCGATCCGCTTTTTCGGCGTGGGAGCATTCCACGGGCCGGATCCGTTCTGGTTTTTGCGAGGCGGCGCATTCCGCGGGCCGGATCCGGTCCATTTTTTGTGCGGCGGCGCATTCTGCGGGCCGAATCTGGTCCGGTTTTTGCGCGGCGGCTCATTGTGTGGGTCGGATCCGGTTTGGTTTTTGCGCGGCGGAGCATTCCGCGGGCCAGATCCGGACCGGTTTTTGCGCGTCTGCGCATTCCGCGGGCCAGATCCGGTCCATTTTTGCGCGTCTGCGCGTTCCGCGAGCCGGATCCGGTCCGTTTTTTGCGCGGCGAAGCATTCCGCGGGCCGGATCCTGTCCGGTTTTTGCTCAGCGGCGCATTCCGCGTGCCGGATCCGGTGTGGTTTTTGCGCGGCGGCGCATTTTGCGGGTCGGATCCGGTCCGTTTTTTGCGTGGCGGAGCATTTTGCGGGCCGGATCCTGTCCGATTTTTGCTCAGCGACGCATTCCGTGTGCCGGATCCGGTGTGGTTTTTGCACGGCGGCGCATTTTGCGGGCCGGTTCTGATCCGGTTTTTGCGCGGCGGTGCATTCCGCGGGCCGGATCCGGTCCGTTTTTTCCATGGCGGCGCATTCTGGGTGCCGGATCCAGTCCGGTTTTTGCGCGTCGGCGCATTCCGCGGGCCGGTTCCGGTCCGTTTTTTCCATGGCGGCGCATTCCGCGGGCCGGATCCAATCCGGCTTTTGCGCGGCGGTGCATTCCGGGGGCCGAATCCGTTCCAATTTTTCCACAGCGGCGCATTCTGCGGGCCGGATCCGGTCCGTGTTTCCCGCGGCGGAGCATTCCGCGGGCCGGATCCGGTTTCAGTTTTTGCGCGGCGGCGCATTCCGCGGACCGGATCCGGACCGGTTTTTGCCGCGGCGTCGCATTCCGCGGGCCGGATCCGGTCTGGTTTTTCCACGGTGGCGCATTTCGCGGGCCGGATCCAGTCCGGTTTTTGTGCGGCAAGCATTCCGCGGGCCGGATCCGGTCCGGTTTTTGCGCGGCGGCGCATTCCGCGGGCCGGATCCGGTCTGTTTTTTCCACGGCGACGCATTCCGCGGGCCGGATCCGGTCCGGTTTTTGTGCGGCGGCGCATTCCACGGGCCGGATCCGGTCCGGATTTCCCGCAGCGGCGCATTCCGCGGGCCGGATCCGGTACGTTTTTCCCGCGGCGGCGCATTCCGCTGGCCGGATCCGCTACGTTTTTCCACGGCGGCGCATTTTGCGGGTCGGATCCGGTCTGTTTTTCCCGCGGCGGCGCGTTCCGTGGGACGGATCCGGTTTCCGTTTTTGCGCGGCAGCGCATTCCGCGGGCCTGATCCGGTCCGGTTTTTGCGCGGCGGCCCATTACCGGGCCGGATCCGGTCCGGTTTTCCCACGGCGGCTCATTCCGCGGGCCGGATCCGGTCCGTTTTTTGCGCGGCGGCGCGTTCCACGGGCCGGATCCGGTCCGGTTTTTCCCGCGGCGGGGCATTCCGCGGGCCACATCCGGTCCGGTTTTTGCGCAGCGGCCCATTCCGCGGTCTGTATCCAGTCCGTTTTTTCCGCGGCTGTGCACTCCGCGGGCCTGATCCGGTCCGGTGTTTGCGCGGCGGCGCGTTCCGCTGGCCGGATCCAGTCCGGTTTTTGCGTGGCAATGCATTCCATGGGCCGGTTCCGGTCCGGTTTTTCCCGCGGCGGCGCATTCCGCGGGCCAGATCCGGTCCGGTTTTTGCGCGGCGGCGCATTCCGCTGGCCGGATCCGGTCCGGTTTTTGCGCGGCGGCGCATTCCGCGGGCCGGATCCGGTCCGGTTTTTGTGCTGCGGCGCACTCCAAGGGCCAGATCTGGTCCGTTTTTCCCCCAGCGGCGCATTCCGGGGTGCCGGAGCCGGTCCGGTTTTTGCCCAGCGGCGCATTCTGCGGGCCGGATCCGGTCCGTTTTTCCCGCGGCGGCGCATTCCTCGGGCCTGATACAGTCCGGTTTTTGCGTGGCGGTGCGTTCCGTGGGCCGGATCCGGTCCGGTTTTTGTGTGGCGGCGCATTCCGCGGGCCGGATCCGCTCCGGATGTCCACGGCGGCGCATTCCGCGGGCCGGATCCGGTCCGTTCTTGCCGCGGCGGCGCATTCCGCGGGCCGGATCCGGTCCGGTTTTTGCCCGGCGGCGCCTTCCGCGGGCCGGATTCGGTCCGGTTTTTGCGCGGCGGCGCATTCCGCGGGCCAGATCCAGTTCGGTTTTTGCGCGGCGGCCCATTCCGCGGGCCGGATCCGGTCCGGTATTTGCCCAGCGGCGCATTCCACGGGCCAGATCTGGTCCGGGTTTTTGCGCAGCGGCGCATTCCGCGGGCCGGATCCAGTCCGTTTTTTCCACAACGGCGCATTCCGAGGGGAGGATCCGGTCCAGTTTTTGCGCGGCAGCGCATTTCGCGGCCCGGATCCAGTCCGGTTTTTGCGCGGCAAGCATTCCGCGGGCCGGATCAGGTCCGGTTTTTGAGCGGCGTCGCATTCCACGGGCCGGATCCGGTCCGGTTTTTGCGCAGCAATGCATTCCGTGGGCCGGATCCGGTCCGGTTCTTACGTGGCGGCGCATTCCGGGGTGCCGGAGCCGGTCCGTTTTTTGCGGCGGCAGCGCATTCCGCGGGCCAGATCCGGTCCGGTTTTTGCCCAGCGGCGCATTCTGCGGGCCGGATCCGGTCCGTTTTTCCCGCGGCGGCGCATTCCTCGGGCCTGATACAGTCTGGTTTTTTGCGTGGCGGTGCGTTCCGTGGGCCGGATCCGGTCCGGTTTTTGTGTGGCGGCGCATTCCGCGGGCCGGATCCGCTCCGGATGTCCACGGCGGCGCATTCCGCGGGCCGGATCCGGTCCGTTCTTGCCGCGGCGGCGCATTCCGCGGGCCGGATCCGGTCCGGTTTTTGCCCGGCGGCGCCTTCCGCGGGCCGGATTCGGTCCGGTTTTTGCGCGGCGGCGCATTCCGCGGGCCAGATCCAGTTCGGTTTTGCGCGGCGGCCCATTCCGCGGGCCGGATCCGGTCCGGTTTTTGCCCGGCGGCGCCTTCCGCGGGCCGGATCCGGTCCGGTTTTTGCGCGGCGGCGCATTCCGCGGGCCAGATCCAGTTCGGTTTTGCGCGGCGGCCCATTCCGCGGGCCGGATCCGGTCCGGTTTTTGCACGGCGGCGCATTCCACGGGCCAGATCTGGTCCGGGTTTTTGCGCAGCGGCGCATTCCGCGGGCCGGATCCAGTCCGTTTTTTCCACAACGGCGCATTCCGAGGGGAGGATCCGGTCCAGTTTTTGCGCGGCAGCGCATTTCGCGGCCCGGATCCAGTCCGGTTTTTGCGCGGCAAGCATTCCGCGGGCCGGATCAGGTCCGGTTTTTGAGCGGCGTCGCATTCCACGGGCCGGATCCGGTCCGGTTTTTGCGCAGCAATGCATTCTGTGGGCCAGATCTGGTCCGGTTTTTACGTGGCGGCGCGTTCCGGGGTGCCGGAGCCGGTCTGTTTTTTGCGGCGGCAGCGCATTCTGCGGGCCAGATCCGGTCCGGTTTTTGCGCGGCGGCACGTTCCCCTGGCCAGATCCGGTCCGGTTTTTGCCGCGGCGGCGCATTCCGCCGGCCGGATCCGGTCCGGTTATTGCGTGGCGGTGCGTTCCGTGGGCCGGATCCGGTCCGGTTTTTGTGTGGCGGCGCATTCCGCTGGCCGGATCCGCTGCGTTTTTGCCGCGGCGGCGCATTCCGCGGGCCTGATCCGGTCCGGTTTTTGCGCGGCGGTGCGTTCCGCGGGCCGGATCCGGTGAGGTTTTTGCGCGGCGGCGCATTCCGCGGGCCGGATCCGGTCCGGTTTTTGTGCGGCGGTGCATTCCGCTGGCTGGATGCGGTCCGCTTTTTGTGCGGCGGCGCATTCCACGGGCCTGATCTGGTCCGGTTTTTGCGCGGCGGCGCATTCTGCGGGCCAGATCCCGTCTGTTTTTTACATGGCGGCGCATTCCGCGGGCCGGATCCTGACTGGTTTTTGCGCGGAGGCGCATTTCGTGGGCTGGATCCTGTCCGGTTTTTGCGCGGCGGCGCATTCCGCGGGCCGGATCCGTTCCGGTTTTTGCGCGGCGGCGCATTCCGCGGGCCGGATCCGGTCCCTTTTTTCCATGGCGGGGCATCTCGGCTGCCGGATCCGGTCCGGTTTTTGCGCAGCGGCGCATTCCGCGTGCCGGATCCGGTCTGGTTTTTGCGCGGCGGCGCATTTTGTGGGCCGGATCCGGTCTGGTTTTTACACTGCGGCGCATTCCGCGGGCCGGATCAAGTCCGGTTTTTGCGCGGCGGTGCATTCCGCGGGCCAGATCCGGTCTGGTTTTTTGCGCGACGGCGCATTCTGCGGGCCGGATCCTTTCCGGTTTTTGCACGGCGGTGCATTCCGCAGGCCAGATCCGGTCCGTTTTTTCCGCGGCGAAGCATTCCGCCGGCCTGATCCGGTCCGATTTTTCGGCGTGGGAGCATTCCACGGGCCGGATCCGTTCTGGTTTTTGCGAGGCGGCGCATTCCGCGGCCCGGATCCGGTCCATTTTTTGTGCGGCGGCGCATTCTGCGGGCCGAATCTGGTCCGTTTTTTGCGCGGCGGCGCGTTCCGCGGGCCGGATCCGGTCCGGTTTTTGCGCGGCGGCACGTTCCCCTGGCCAGATCCGGTCCGGTTTTTACGTGGCGGCGCATTCCGGGGTGGCGGATCCGGTCCGGTTTTTGCGTGGCGGCGCGTTCCGCGGGCCGGATCCGGTCAGGTTTTTGCGTGGCGGCGCATTCCGCGGGCCGGATCCGGTCCGGTTTTTGAGCGGCGTCGCATTCCGTGGGCCAGATCCGGTCCGGTTTTTGAGCGGCGTCGCATTCCGTGGGCCAGATCCGGTCCGGTGTTTGCGCGGCGGCGCGTTCCGCGGGCCGGATCCGGTCCGGTTTTTGCGGCGGCAGCGCATTCCGCGGGCCGGATCCGGTCCGGTTTTTGCGCGGCGGCGCATTCCGCGGGCCGGATCCGGTCCGGTTTTTGTGCGGCGGCGCATTCCACGGGGCTGATCCGGTCCGGTTTTTGCGCGGCGGCGCATTCCGCGGGCCGGATCCAGTCCAGTTTTTGTGCGGCGGCGCATTCCACGGGCCAGATCCGGTCCGGTTTTTGCGTGGCGGTGCGTTCTGCGGGCCGATTCCGGTTAGGTTTTTGCGCGGCGGTGCATTCCGCCGGCCGGATCCGGTCCGGTTTTTGTGTGGCGGCACATTCCGTGGGCCGGATCCGCGACGTTTTTTCCACGGCGGCGCATTCCGCGGGCCGGATCCGCTCCGTTTTTTCCGCGGCGAAGCATTCCGTGGGCCAGATCCGGTCCGGTTTTTGCCGCGGCGGCGCATTCCGCGGGCCGGATCCAGTCCGGTTTTTCCACGGTGGCGCATTCCGCGGGCCGGATCAGGTCCGGTTTTTGAGCGGCGTCGCATTCCACGGGCCGGATCCGGTCCGGTTTTTGCGCAGCAATGCATTCTGTGGGCCAGATCTGGTCCGGTTTTTACGTGGCGTCGCGTTCCGGGGTGCCGGAGCCGGTCTGTTTTTTGCGGTGGCAGCGCATTCTGCGGGCCAGATCCGGTCCGGTTTTTGCGCGGCGGCACGTTCCCCTGGCCAGATCCGGTCCGGTTTTTGCCGCGGCGGCGCATTCCGCCGGCCGGATCCGGTCCGGTTATTGCGTGGCGGTGCGTTCCGTGGGCCGGATCCGCTGCGTTTTTGCCACGGCGGCGCATTCCGCGGGCCTGATCCGGTCCGGTTTTTGCGCGGCGGCGCATTCCGCGGGCCGGATCCAGTCCAGTTTTTGTGCGGCGGCGCATTCCACGGGCCAGATCCGGTCCGGTTTTTGCGTGGCGGTGCGTTCTGCGGGCCGATTCCGGTTAGGTTTTTGCGCGGCGGCGCATTCCGCCGGCCGGATCCGGTCCGGTTTTTGTGTGGCGGCACATTCCGTGGGCCGGATCCGGTCCGGTTTTTCCACGGCGGCGCATTCCGCGGGCCGGATCCGCTCCGTTTTTTCCGCGGCGAAGCATTCCGTGGGCCAGATCCGGTCCGGTTTTTGCCGCGGCGGCGCATTCCGCGGGCCGGATCCGGTCCGGTGTTTCCACGGTGGCGCATTCCGCGGGCCTGATCAGGTCCGATTTTTGCGCGGCGGCGCATTCCGCGGGCCTGATCCGGTCCGTTTTTCCCGCGGCGGCGCATTCTGCGGGTCAGATCCGGTCCGTTTTTCCCACGGCGGCACGTTCCGCGGGCCGGATCCGGTCCGTTTTTTGCGCGGCGGCTCGTTCCACGAGCTGGATCCGGTCCGGTTTTTCCCGCGGCGGGGCATTCCGCGGGCCAGATCCGGTCCGGTTTTTGCGCAGCGGCCCATTCCGCGGTCTGTATCCAGTCCGTTTTTTCCGCGGCGGTGCACTCCGCGGGCCTGATCCGGTCCGGTGTTTGCGCGGCGGCGCGTTCCGTGGGCCGGATCCAGTCCGGTTTTTGCGTGGCAATGCATTCCATGGGCCGGTTCCGGTCCGGTTTTTCCCGCGGCGGCGCATTCCGCGGGCCAGATCCGGTCCGGTTTTTGCGCGGCGGCGCATTCTGCGGGCCGGATCCGGTCCGTTTTTCCCGCGGCGGCGCATTCCTCGGGCCTGATACAGTCCGGTTTTTGCGTGGCGGTGCGTTCCGTGGGCCGGATCCGGTCCGGTTTTTGTGTGGCGGCGCATTCCGCGGGCCGGATCCGCTCCGGATGTCCACGGTGGCGCATTCCGCGGGCCGGATCCGCTCCGTTCTTGCCGCGGCGGCGCATTCCGCGGGCCGGATCCGGTCCGGTTTTTGCCCGGCGGCGCATTCGGCGGGCCGGATTCGGTCCGGTTTTTGCGCGGCGGCGCATTCCGCGGGCCTGATCCGGTCCGGTTTTTGCGCGGCGGCCCGTTCCGCGGGACGGATCCGCGCCGTTTTTTCCACGGCGAAGCATTCTGCGGGCCGGATCCGATCCGCTTTTTCGGCGTGGGAGCATTCCATGGGCCGGATCCGTTCTGGTTTTTGCGAGGCGGCGCATTCCGCGGGCCGGATCCGGTCCGGTTTTTGCGCGGCGGAGCATTCCGCGGGACGGATCCGCTCCGGATCTTGCCCAGCGGCGCATTCCGCGGGCCGGGACCGGTCTGGTTTTTCGGAGGCGGCGCATTCCGCGGGCCGGATCCGGTCCGGTTTTCCCGCGGTGGCGCATTCCGCGGGCCGGATCCGGTCCGTTATTTGCGCGGCGGCGCATTCCGCGGGCCGGTACAAGTCCGTTTTCTCCACGGCGGCGCATTCCGCGGGCCAGACCCGTTCCAGTTTTTGTGCGGCGGCACATTCCGCGGGCCCGATCCGGTCCATTTTTTGCCCGGCGGCGCATTCCGCGGGCCGGATCCGGTCCGGTTTTTGCGCGGCGGCTCATTCTGCAGGCCGGATCCGGTTTGGTTTTTGCGCGGCGGCGCGTTCCGTGGGCCAGATGCGGTCCGGTTTTTGTGCGGCGGAGCATTCACCGGGCCGGATCCGGTCCGTTTTTCCCGCGGCGGCGCATTCCGCGGGCCGGATCCCGTCCGTTTTTTGCGCGGCGGCGCATTCCGCGGGCCGGATCTGGTCCGTTTTTTCCACGGCGGCGCATTCCGCGCGCCAGACCCGTTCCAGTTTTTGAGGGGCGGCGCATTCCGCGTGCCGGACCCGGTCCGTTTTTTGTGGCGGCGGCGGATTCCGCGGGCCGGATCCGGTCCAGGTTTTGCGCGGCGGCGCATTCCACGGGCCAGATCTGGTCCGGGTTTTTGCGCAGCGGCGCATTCCGTGGGCCGGATTCAGTCCGTTTTTTCCACAACGGCGCATTCCGAGGGGAGGATCCGGTCCAGTTTTTGCGCGGCGGCGCATTTCGCGGCCCGGATCCAGTCCGGTTTTTGCGCGGCGAGCATTCCGCGGGCCGGATCAGGTCCGGTTTTTGAGCGGCGTCGCATTCCGCGGGCCGGATCCGGTCCTGTTTTTGCGCAGCAATGCATTCCGTGGGCCAGATCCGGTCCGGTTTTTACGTGGCGGCGCGTTCCGGGGTGCCGGAGCCGGTCCGTTTTTTGCGGCGGCAGCGCATTCCGCGGGCCAGATCCGGTCCGGTTTTTGCGCGGCGGCACGTTCCCCTGGCCAGATCCGGTCCGGTTTTTGCCGCGGCGGCGCATTCCACCGGCCGGATCCGGTCCGGTTATTGCGTGGCGGTGCGTTCCGTGGGCCGGATCCGGTCCGGTTTTTGTGTGGCGGCGCATTCCGCGGGACGGATCCGGTCCGGTTTTTGCGTGGCGGCGCATTCTGGGGTGCCGTAGCTGGTGCGTTTTTTGCGGCGGCGGCACATTCCGCGGGCCGGATCCGGTCCAGTTTTTGTGCGGCGGCGCATTCCGCGGGCCTGATACGGTCCGGTTTTTGCGCGGCGGCGCATTCCGCGGGCCTGATCCGGTCCAGTGTTTGCGCGGCGGCGCGTTCCGCGGGCCGGATCCGGTCCGGTTTTTGTGTGGCGGCACATTCTGTGGGCCGGATCCGGTCCGGTTTTTCCACGGCGGCGCATTCCGCGGGCCGGATCCGCTCCGTTTTTTCCGCGGCGAAGCATTCCGTGGGCCGGATCCGGTCCGTTTTTCCCACGGCGGCGCGTTCCGCGGGCCGGATCCGGTCCGTTTTTCCCACGGCGGCACGTTCCGCGCGCCGGATCCGGTCCGTTTTTTGCGCGGCGGCGCGTTCCACGGGCCGGATCCGGTCCGGTTTTTCCCGCGGCGGTGCACTCCGCGGGCCTGATCCGGTCCGGTGTTTGCGCGGCGGCGCGTTCCGTGGGCCGGATCCAGTCCGGTTTTTGCGTGGCAATGCATTCCGTGGGCCAGATCCGGTCCGGTTTTTAAGTGGCGGCGCATTCCGCGGGCCAGATCCGGTCCAGTTTTTGCGTGGCGGCGCATTCCATGGGCCGGTTCCGGTCCGGTTTTTCCCGCGGCGGCGCATTCTGCGGGCCGGATCCGGTCCGTTTTTCCCGCGGCGGCGCATTCCTCGGGCCTGATACAGTGCGGTTTTTGCGGGGCGGTGCGTTCCGCGGGCCGGATTCGGTCCGGTTTTTGTGTGGCGGCGCATTCTGCGGGCCGGATCCAGTTCGGTTTTTGCGCGGCGGCCCATTCCGCGGGCCGGATCCGGTCCGGTTTTTGCACGGCGGCGCATTCCACGGGCCAGATCTGGTCCGGGTTTTTGCGCAGCGGCGCATTCCGTGGGCCGGATCCAGTCCGTTTTTTCCACAACGGCGCATTCCGAGGGGAGGATCCGGTCCAGTTTTTGCGCGGCGGCGCATTTCGCGGCCCGGATCCAGTCCGGTTTTTGCGCAGCAAGCATTCCGCGGGCCGGATCAGGTCCGGTTTTTGAGCGGCGTCGCATTCCACGGGCCGGATCCGGTCCGGTTTTTGCGCAGCAATGCATTCCGTGGGCCAGATCCGGTCCGGTTCTTACGTGGCGGCGCGTTCCGGGGTGCCGGAGCCGGTCTGTTTTTTGCGGCGGCAGCGCATTCCGCGGGCCAGATCCGGTCCGGTTTTTACGTGGCGGCGCGTTCCGGGGTGCCGGAGCTGGTCCGGTTTTTGCCGCGGCGGCGCATTGCGGGGGCCGGATCCGGTCCGGTTTTTGTGTGGCGGCGCATTCCGCGGGCCGGATCCGCTGCGTTTTTGCCGCGGCGGCGCATTCCGCGGGCCGGATCCGGTCCGGTTTTTGCGCGTCGGCGCATTCCGCGGGCCGGATCCGTTCCGGTTTTTGTGCGGCGGCGCACTCCAAGGGCCAGATCCGGTCCGTTTTTCCCTCAGCGGCGCATTCCGTGGGCCGGATCCGGTCCGGTTTTTACGTGGCGGCGCATTCCGGGGTGCCGGAGCCGGTCCGTTTTTTGCGGCGGCGGCACATTCCGCGGGCCGGATCCGGTCCGGTTTTTGCGTGGCGGTGCGTTCCGTGGGCCGATTCCGGTTAGGTTTTTGCGCGGCGGCGCATTCCGCCGGCCGGATCCGGTCCGGTTTTTGTGTGGCGGCACATTCCGTGGGCCGGATCCGGTCCGGTTTTTCCACGGCGGCGCATTCCGCGGGCCGGATCCGCTCCGTTTTTTCCGCGGCGAAGCATTCCGTGGGCCAGATCCGGTCCGGTTTTTGCCGCGGCGGCGCATTCCGCGGGCCGGATCCGGTCCGGTGTTTCCACGGTGGCGCATTCCGCGGGCCTGATCAGGTCCGATTTTTGCGCGGCGGCGCATTCCGCGGGCCTGATCCGGTCCGTTTTTCCCGCGGCGGCGCATTCTGCGGGTCAGATCCGGTCCGTTTTTCCCACGGCGGCACGTTCCGCGGGCCGGATCCGGTCCGTTTTTTGCGCGGCGGCTCGTTCCACGAGCTGGATCCGGTCCGGTTTTTCCCGCGGCGGGGCATTCCGCGGGCCAGATCCGGTCCGGTTTTTGCGCAGCGGCCCATTCCGCGGTCTGTATCCAGTCCGTTTTTTCCGCGGCGGTGCACTCCGCGGGCCTGATCCGGTCCGGTGTTTGCGCGGCGGCGCGTTCCGTGGGCCGGATCCAGTCCGGTTTTTGCGTGGCAATGCATTCCATGGGCCGGTTCCGGTCCGGTTTTTCCCGCGGCGGCGCATTCCGCGGGCCAGATCCGGTCCGGTTTTTGCGTGGCGGCGCATTCTGCGGGCCGGATCCGGTCCGTTTTTCCCGCGGCGGCGCATTCCTCGGGCCTGATACAGTCCGGTTTTTGCGTGGCGGTGCGTTCCGTGGGCCGGATCCGGTCCGGTTTTTGTGTGGCGGCGCATTCCGCGGGCCGGATCCGCTCCGGATGTCCACGGCGGCGCATTCCGCGGGCCGGATCCGCTCCGTTCTTGCCGCGGCGGCGCATTCCGCGGGCCGGATCCGCTCCGGTTTTTGCCCGGCGGCGCATTCGGCGGGCCGGATTCGGTCCGGTTTTTGCGCGGCGGCGCATTCCGCGGGCCTGATCCGGTCCGGTTTTTGCGCGGCGGCCCGTTCCGCGGGACGGATCCGCGCCGTTTTTTCCACGGCGAAGCATTCTGCGGGCCGGATCCGATCCGCTTTTTCGGCGTGGGAGCATTCCATGGGCCGGATCCGTTCTGGTTTTTGCGAGGCGGCGCATTCCGCGGGCCGGATCCGGTCCGGTTTTTGCGCGGCGGAGCATTCCGCGGGACGGATCCGCTCCGGATCTTGCCCAGCGGCGCATTCCGCGGGCCGGGACCGGTCTGGTTTTTCGGAGGCGGCGCATTCCGCGGGCCGGATCCGGTCCGGTTTTCCCGCGGTGGCGCATTCCGCGGGCCGGATCCGGTCCGTTATTTGCGCGGCGGCGCATTCCGCGGGCCGGTACAAGTCCGTTTTCTCCACGGCGGCGCATTCCGCGGGCCAGACCCGTTCCAGTTTTTGTGCGGCGGCACATTCCGCGGGCCCGATCCGGTCCATTTTTTGCCCGGCGGCGCATTCCGCGGGCCGGATCCGGTCCGGTTTTTGCGCGGCGGCTCATTCTGCAGGCCGGATCCGGTTTGGTTTTTGCGCGGCGGAGCATTCCGCGGGCCGGATCCGCTCCGGATCTCCACAGCGGCACATTCCGCGGGCCGGGACCGGTCTGGTTTTTCGGAGGCGGCGCATTCCATGAGCCGGATCCTTTCCGGTTTTTCCGCGGCGGCGCATACCGCGGGCTGGATCCGGTCCGTTTTTTGCGCGGCGGCGCGTTCCGTGGGCCAGATGCGGTCCGGTTTTTGTGCGGCGGAGCATTCACCGGGCCGGATCCGGTCCGTTTTTCCCGCGGCGGCGCATTCCGCGGGCCGGATCCCGTCCGTTTTTTGCGCGGCGGCGCATTCCGCGGGCCGGATCCGGTCCGTTTTTTCCACGGCGGCGCATTCCGCGCGCCAGACCCGTTCCAGTTTTTGAGGGGCGGCGCATTCCGCGGGCCGGACCCGGTCCGTTTTTTGTGGCGGCGGCGGATTCCGCGGGCCGGATCCGGTCCAGGTTTTGCGCGGCGGCGCATTCCACGGGCCAGATCTGGTCCGGGTTTTTGCGCAGCGGCGTATTCCGTGGGCCGGATTCAGTCCGTTTTTTCCACAACGGCGCATTCCGAGGGGAGGATCCGGTCCAGTTTTTGCGCGGCGGCGCATTTCGCGGCCCGGATCCAGTCCGGTTTTTGCGCGGCGAGCATTCCGCGGGCCGGATCAGGTCCGGTTTTTGAGCGGCGTCGCATTCCGCGGGCCGGATCCGGTCCTGTTTTTGCGCAGCAATGCATTCCGTGGGCCAGATCCGGTCCGGTTTTTACGTGGCGGCGCGTTCCGGGGTGCCGGAGCCGGTCCGTTTTTTGCCGCGGCGGCGCATTCCGCCGGCCGGATCCGGTCCGGTTATTGCGTGGCGGTGCGTTCCGTGGGCCGGATCCGGTCCGGTTTTTGTGTGGCGGCGCATTCCGCCGGCCGGATCCGCTGCGTTTTTGCCGCGGCGGCGCATTCCGCGGGCCGGATCCGGTCCATTTTTTGCGCCGCGGCGCATTCCGCGGGCCGGATCCGGTCCGGTTTTTGCGTGGCGGCGCATTCCGCGGGCCGGATCCGCTACGTTTTTCCACGGCGGCGCATTCCGCGGGCCGGATCCGGTCTGTTTTTCCCACGGCGCCGTGTTCCGCGGGACGGATCCGGTTTCCGTTTTTGCGCGGCAGCGCATTCCGCGGGCCGGATCCAGTCCGGTTTTTGCGTGGCGGCGCATTCTGGGGTGCCGGAGCCGGTGCGTTTTTTGCGGCGGCGGCACATTCCGCGGGCCGGATCCGGTCCAGTTTTTGTGCGGCGGCACATTCCGCGGGCCTGATACGGTCCGATTTTTGCGTGGCGGCGCGTTCCGCGGGCCGGATCCGCGCCGTTTTTTCCACGGCGGCGCACTACAAAGGGCCGGATCCAGTCCGGTGTTTGCGCGGCGGCACATTCCGCGGGCCGGATCCGGTCCGGTTTTTGCGTGGCGGCGCGTTCCGCGGGCCGGATCCGGTCTGGTTATTGCGTGGCGGTGCGTTCCGCAGGCCCGATCCGGTCCGGTTTTTGCGCGGCGGCGCATTCCGCGGGCCGGATCCGATCCGGGTTTTGAGCGGCGTCGCATTCCGCGGGCCAGATCCGGTCCGGTTTTTGCGCGGCGGCGCATTCCGCGGGCCTGATCCGGTCCAGTGTTTGCGCGGCGGCGCGTTCCGCGGGCCAGATCCGGTCCGGTTTTTGTGTGGCGGCACATTCCGTGGGCCGGATCCGGTCCGGTTTTTCCACGGCGGCGCATTCCGCGGGCCGGATCCGCTCCGTTTTTTCCGCGGCGATGCATTCTGTGGGCCAGATCCGGTCCGGTTTTTGCCGCGGCGGCGCATTCCGCGGGCCGGATCCGGTCCGGTTTTTCCATGGTGGCGCATTCCGCGGGCCTGATCCGGTCCGGTTTTTGCGCGGCGGTGCATTCCGCGGGCCTGATCCTGTCCGGTTTTTGTGCGGCGGCGCATTCCGCGGGCCTGATCTGGTCCGGTTTTTGCGCGGCGGCCCGTTCCGCGGGACGGATCCGCTCCGTTCTTGCCGCGGCGAAGCATTCCGCGGGCCGCATCCGGTCCGGTTTTTGCGCGGCGGCGCATACCGCGGGCTGGATCCGGTCCGTTTTTTGCGCAGCAATGCATTCCGTGGGCCAGATCCGGTCCGGTTTTTACGTGGCGGCGCGTTCCGGGGTGCCGGAGCCGGTCCGTTTTTTGCGGCGGCAGCGCATTCCGCGGGCCAGATCCGGTCCGGTTTTTGCGCGGCGGCACGTTCCCCTGGCCAGATCCGGTCCGGTTTTTGCCGCGGCGGCGCATTCCACCGGCCGGATCCGGTCCGGTTATTGCGTGGCGGTGCGTTCCGTGGGCCGGATCCGGTCCGGTTTTTGTGTGGCGGCGCATTCCGCGGGCCGGATCCGGTCCATTTTTTGCGCCGCGGCGCATTCCGCGGGCCGGATCCGGTCCGGTTTTTGCGCGGCGGCGCATTCCGCGGGCCGGATCCGCTACGTTTTTCCACGGCGGCGCATTCCGCTGGTCGGATCCGGTCTGTTTTTCCCACGGCGGCGCGTTCCGCGGGACGGATCCGGTCCGGTTTTTGCGTGGCGGCGCATTCTGGGGTGCCGTAGCTGGTGCGTTTTTTGCGGCGGCGGCACATTCCGCGGGCCGGATCCGGTCCAGTTTTTGTGCGGCGGCGCATTCCGCGGGCCTGATACGGTCCGGTTTTTGCGCGGCGGCGCATTCCGCGGGCCTGATCCGGTCCAGTGTTTGCGCGGCGGCGCGTTCCGCGGGCCGGATCCGGTCCGGTTTTTGTGTGGCGGCACATTCTGTGGGCCGGATCCGGTCCGGTTTTTCCACGGCGGCGCATTCCGCGGGCCGGATCCGCTCCGTTTTTTCCGCGGCGAAGCATTCCGTGGGCCGGATCCGGTCCGTTTTTCCCACGGCGGCGCGTTCCGCGGGCCGGATCCGGTCCGTTTTTCCCACGGCGGCACGTTCCGCGCGCCGGATCCGGTCCGTTTTTTGCGCGGCGGCGCGTTCCACGGGCCGGATCCGGTCCGGTTTTTCCCGCGGCGGTGCACTCCGCGGGCCTGATCCGGTCCGGTGTTTGCGCGGCGGCGCGTTCCGTGGGCCGGATCCAGTCCGGTTTTTGCGTGGCAATGCATTCCGTGGGCCAGATCCGGTCCGGTTTTTAAGTGGCGGCGCATTCCGCGGGCCAGATCCGGTCCAGTTTTTGCGTGGCGGCGCATTCCATGGGCCGGTTCCGGTCCGGTTTTTCCCGCGGCGGCGCATTCTGCGGGCCGGATCCGGTCCGTTTTTCCCGCGGCGGCGCATTCCTCGGGCCTGATACAGTGCGGTTTTTGCGGGGCGGTGCGTTCCGCGGGCCGGATTCGGTCCGGTTTTTGTGTGGCGGCGCATTCTGCGGGCCGGATCCAGTTCGGTTTTTGCGCGGCGGCCCATTCCGCGGGCCGGATCCGGTCCGGTTTTTGCACGGCGGCGCATTCCACGGGCCAGATCTGGTCCGGGTTTTTGCGCAGCGGCGCATTCCGTGGGCCGGATCCAGTCCGTTTTTTCCACAACGGCGCATTCCGAGGGGAGGATCCGGTCCAGTTTTTGCGCGGCGGCGCATTTCGCGGCCCGGATCCAGTCCGGTTTTTGCGCGGCAAGCATTCCGCGGGCCGGATCAGGTCCGGTTTTTGAGCGGCGTCGCATTCCACGGGCCGGATCCGGTCCGGTTTTTGCGCAGCAATGCATTCCGTGGGCCAGATCCGGTCCGGTTCTTACGTGGCGGCGCGTTCCGGGGTGCCGGAGCCGGTCCGTTTTTTGCGGCGGCAGCGCATTCCGCGGGCCAGATCCGGTCCGGTTTTTACGTGGCGGCGCGTTCCGGGGTGCCGGAGCTGGTCCGGTTTTTGCCGCGGCGGCGCATTGCGGGGGCCGGATCCGGTCCGGTTTTTGTGTGGCGGCGCATTCCGCGGGCCGGATCCGCTGCGTTTTTGCCGCGGCGGCGCATTCCGCGGGCCGGATCCGGTCCGGTTTTTGCGCGTCGGCGCATTCCGCGGGCCGGATCCGTTCCGGTTTTTGTGCGGCGGCGCACTCCAAGGGCCAGATCCGGTCCGTTTTTCCCTCAGCGGCGCATTCCGTGGGCCGGATCCGGTCCGGTTTTTACGTGGCGGCGCATTCCGGGGTGCCGGAGCCGGTCCGTTTTTTGCGGCGGCGGCACATTCCGCGGGCCGGATCCGGTCCGGTTTTTGCGTGGCGGTGCGTTCCGTGGGCCGGATCCGGTGAGGTTTTTGCGCGGCGGCGCATTCCGCTGGCTGGATGCGGTCCGCTTTTTGTGCGGCGGCGCATTCCACGGGCCGGATCCGGTCCGGTTTTTGTGCGGCGGCGCATTCCGCGGGCCGGATCCGGTCCGTGTTTTCCTCGGCAACGCATTCCGGTGGCCTGATCTGGTCCGCTTTTTGCGCGGAGGCGCATTTCGCGGGCCGGATCCGGTCCGGTTTTTGCGCGGCGGCGCATTCCGCGGGCCGGATCAGTTCCGGTTTTTGCGCGGCGGCGCATTCACGGGCCGGATCCGGTCCCTTTTTTTCATGGCGGGGCATCTCGGCTGCCGGATCCGGTCCGGTTTTTGCGCGGCGGCGCATTCCGCGGGCCGGATCCGTTCCAGTTTTTCCGCGGCGGCGCGTTCCGCGAGCTGGTTCCGGTCCGTTTTTTGCGCAGCAGCGCATTCCGCGTGCCGGATCCGGTCTGGTTTTTGCGCGGCGGCACATTTTGCGGGCCGGATCCGGTCTGGTTTTTACACGTCGGCGCATTCCGCGGGCCTGATCAAGTCCGGTTTTTGCGCGGCGGCGCATTCCTCGGGCCAGATCCGGTCTGGTTTTTGCGCAGCGGCGCATTCCGCGGGCCGTATCCTTTCCGGTTTTTGCACGGCGGCGCATTCCGCAGGCCAGATCCGGTCCGGTTTTTCCGCGGCGAAGCATTCCGCCGGCCGGATCCGATCCGCTTTTTCGGCGTGGGAGCATTCCACGGGCCGGATCCGTTCTGGTTTTTGCGAGGCGGCGCATTCCGCGGGCCGAATCTGGTTCGTTTTTTGCGCGGCGGCGCGTTCCGCGGGCCGGATCCAGTCCGGTTTTTGCATGGCGGCGCATTCCGTGGGCCGGATCCGGTCCGGTTTTTGCGCGGCGGCTCATTGTGCGGGTCGGATCCGGTTTGGTTTTTGCGCGGCGGAGCATTCCGCGGGCCAGATCCGGTCCGGTTTTTGCGCGGCGGCGCATTCCGCGGGCCGGATCCTGTCTGGTTTTTGCTCAGCGGCGCATTCCGCGTGCCGGATCCGGTGTGGTTTTTGCGCGGCGGCGCATTTTGCGGGACGGATCCGATCCGGTTTTTGCGCGGCGGTGCATTCCGCAGGCCGGATCCGGTCCGTTTTTTCCATGGCGGCGCATTCTGGGTGCCGGATCCAGTCCGGTTTTTGCGTGGCGGCGCATTCCGCGGGCGAGATCCGGTCCGGTTTTTGCGCGGCGGCGCATTCCGCGGGCCGGATCCAATCCGGCTTTTGCGCGGCGCTGCATTCCGCGGGCCGGATCCGGTCCCGTTGTTGTGCTGCGGCGCACTCGACGGGCCGGATCAGGTCCGTTTTTCCCACGGCGGCGCGTTCCGCGGGCCGGATCCGGTCCGGTTTTTCCCGCGGCGGCGCATTCCGCGGGCCGGATCCGGTCCGGTTTTTGTGCTGCGGCGCACTCCACGGGCCGGATCCGGTCCGTTTTTCCCACGGTGGCGCGTTCCGCGGGCCGGATCGGGTCCGTTTTTTGCGTGGCGGCGCGTTCCACGGGCCGGATCCGGTCCGGTTTCTCCCGCGGCGCGGCATTCTGCGGGCCAGACCCGGTCCGGTTTTTGCGCGGCGGCCCGTTCCGCGGGCCGGATCAAGTCCGTTTTTTCCACGGCGACGCATTCGGCGGGCTGGATCCGGTCCGGTTTTTGTGCGGCGGCGCATTCCGCTGGCCGGATCCGGTCCGTGTTTTCCGCGGCGGCGCATTCCACGGGCCGGATCCGGTCCGGTTTTTGCGCGGCGGCGCATTCCGCGGGCCGGATCCGGTCCGTGTTTTCCGCGGCGGCGCATTCCGGTGGCCTGATCTGGTCCGGTTTTTGCGCGGCGGCGCATTCTGTGGGCCAGATCCCGTCTGTTTTTTACACGGCGGCGCATTCCGCTGGCCGGATCCTGTCTGGTTTTTGCGCGGCGGAGCATTCCGCGGGCCTGATATGGTCCGGTTTTTGCGCGGCGGCCCGTTCCGCGGGACGAATCCGCGCCGTTTTTTCCAGGGCGAAGCATTCCGCAGGCCGCATCCGATCCGCTTTTTCGGCGTGGGAGCATTCCATGGGCCGGATCCGTTCTGGTTTTTGCGAGGCGGCGCATTCCGCGGGCCGGATCCAGTCCGGTTTTTGCGCGGCGGCTCATTCTGCGGGCCGGATCCGGTTTGGTTTTTGCGCGGCGGAGCATTCCGCGGGACGGATCCGCTCCGGATCTCCACGGCGGCGCATTCCGCGGGCCGAGACCGGTCTGGTTTTTCGGAGGCCGCGCAGTCCGCTGGCCGGATGCGGTCCGTTTTTTGCGCGGCGGCGCATTCCGTGGGCCAGATCCGGTCCGGTTTTTGTGCGGCGGTGCATTCCGCGGGCCGGATCCGATCCGTATTTTGCGCGGCGGCGCATTTTGCGGGCCAGATCCGGTCCGGTTTTTGCGTGGCGGTGCGTACGGTGGGCCGGATCCGCTCTGGTTTTTGCGCGGCGGCCCGTTCCGCGGGCCGGATCCGCTCCGGTTTTTGCGTGGCGGCCCCGATCCTGTCCGGTTCTTGCGCGGCGGCCCCGATCCGGTCCGGTTTTTGCGCGGCGGCCCGTTCCGCAGGCCGGATCAAGTCCGGTTTGTGCGCGGCGGCCCCGATCCGGTCCGGTTTTTGCGCCGCGGCCCGTTCCGCGGGCCGGATCCGGTCCGGTTTGTGCGCGGCGGCCCCGATCCGGTCCGGTTTTTGCGCGGCGGCCCTGAGCCGGTCCGGTTTTTGCGCGGCGGCCCGTTCTGCGCGCCGGATCCGCTCCGGTATTTGCGCGGCGGCCCCGATCCGCTCCGGTTTTTGCGCGGCGGCCCGTTCCGCGGGCCGCATTCCCTCCGGTTTTTGCACGGCGGCCCCTATCCTGTCCGGTTTTTGCGCGGCGGCCCGTTCCGCGGGCCGGCTCCGCTCCGGTTTTTCTGCGGTGGCCCCGATCCGGTCCGTTTTTTTCCCAGCGGCCCGTTCCGCGGGCCGGATCCGCTCCGCTTTTTGCGCGGCGGCCCCAATCCGGTCCGGTTTTTGTGCGGCAGCCCGTTCCGCGGACCGGATCCGGTCCGGTTTTTGCGCGGCGGCCCTGATCCGGTCCGGTTTTTGCGCGGCTGCCCGTTCCGCGGGCCGGATCCGGTCCGGTTTTTGCGCGGCGGCCCCGAGCCGGTCCGGTTTTTGCGCGGCGGCCCGTTCCGCGGTCCGGATCCGCTCCGGTTTTTGCGCGGCGGCCCCGATCCGCTCCGGTTTTTGTGCCGCGGCCCGTTCCGCGGGCCGCATCCGGTCCGGTTTTTGCGCGGCGGCCCATTCCGCGGGCCAGATCCGCTCCGGTTTTTGTGCGGCGGCCTCGAGCCGGTCCGGTTTTTGCGCGGTGGCCCCGATCCAGTCCGGTTTTTGCGTGGCGGCCCGTTCCGCGGGCCGCATCCAGTCTGGTTTTTGCGCGGTGGCCCCGAGCCGGTCCGGTTTTTGCGCGGTGGCCCGTTCCGCGGGCCAGATCCGCTCCGGTTTTTGCGCGGCGGCCCCTTCCGCGGGCCGGATCCGCTCCGGTTTTTGCGCGGCGGCCCAGATCCGCTCCGGTTTTTGCGCGGCGGCCCGTTCCGCGGGCCGGATCCGGTCCGGTTTTTGCGCGGCGGCCCCGATCCGCTCCGGTTTTTGTGCGGCAGCCCATTCCGCGGGCTGGATCCGCTCCGGTTTTTGCGCGGCGGCCCCAAGCCGGTCCGGTTTTTGCGCAGCGGCCCGTTCCGCGGGCCGCATCCGCTCCGGTTTTTGCGCGGCGGCCCATTCCGCGGGCCGCATCCGCTCCGCTTTTTGCGCGGCGGCCCCGAGCCGGTCCGGTTTTTGCGCGGCGGCCCCGATCCGGTCCGGTTTTTGCGCGGCGGCCCATTCCGCGGGCCGGATCCGCTCCGCTTTTTGCGCGGCGGCCCCGATCCGCTCTGGTTTTTTCACGGCGGCCCGTTCCGCGGACCGGATCCGGTCCGGTTTTTGCGCGGCGGCCCCGATCCTGTCCGGTTTTTGCGCGGCGGCCCGTTCCGCGGGCCGCATCCGCTCCGGTTTTTGCGCTGCGGCCCCGATCCTGTCCGATTTTTGCGCGGCGGCCCGTTCCGCGGGCCGCATCCGCTCCGGTTTTTGCGCGGCGGCCCCGATCCGCTCCGGTTTTTGCGCGGTGGCCCCGATCCGTTCCGGTTTTTGCGCGGCGACCCGTTCCGCGGGCCGGATCCGCTCTGGTTTTTGTGCGGCAGCCCGTTCTGCGGGCCGGAGCCGGTCCGGTTTTTGCACGGCGGCCCCGACCCGGTCCGGTTTTTGCGCGGCGGCCCGTTCCGCGGGCCGGTTCCAGTCCGGTTTTTGCGCGGTGGCCCCGATCCGCTCCGGTTTTTGCGCGGCGGCCCGTTCCGCGGGCCGGATCCGCTCCATTTTTTGCGCGGCGGCCCCGATCCTGTCCGCTTTTTGCGCGGCGGCCCGTTCCGCGGGCCGGATCCGCTCCGGTTTTTGCGTGGCGGCCCCGATCCGCTCCGGTTTTTGCGTGGCGGCCCGTTCCGCGGGCCGCATCCGCTCCGGATCTTGTGCGGCGGCCCGTTCCGCGGGCCGGATCCGCTCCGGTTTTTGTGCGGCGGCCCGTTATGCGGGCCGGTTCCGCTCCGGTTTTTGCGCCGCGGCCCGTTCCGCGGGCCGGATCCGGTCAGGTTTTTGCGCGGCGGCCCGTTCCGCGGGCTGGATCCGGTCCGGTTTTTGCGCGGCGGCCCCGATCCGGTCCGGTTTTTGCGCGGCGGCCCGTTCCGCGGGCCGGATCCGGTCCGCTTTTTGTGCGGCAGCCCGTTCCGCGGACCGGATCCGCTGCGGTTTTTGCACGGCGGCCCCGAGCCGGTCCGGTTTTTGCGCGGCGGCCCGTTCCGCGGGCCGGATCCGCTCCGGTTTTTGCGCGGCGGCCCTGATCCGGTCCGGTTTTTGCGCAGCGGCCCGTTCCGCGGGCCGCATCCGGTCCGGTTTTTGCGCGGCGGCCCATTCCGCGGGCCAGATCCGCTCCGGTTTTTGCGCGGCGGCCTCGAGCCGGTCCGGTTTTTGCGCGGTGGCCCCGATCCGGTCCGGTTTTTGCGTGGCGGCCAGTTCCGCGGTCCGCATCCGGTCCGGTTTTTGCGCGGTGGCCCCGAGCCGGTCCGTTTTTTGCGCGGCGGCCCGTTCCGCGGGCCTGATCCGCTCCTGTTTTTGCGCGGCGGCCCGTTCCGCGGGCTGGATCCGGTCCGGTTTTTGCGCGGCGGCCCCCATCCGGTCCGGTTTTTGCGCGGCGGCCCGTTCCGCGGGCCGGATCCGGTCCGGTTTTTGCGCGGCGGCCCCGATCCGCTCCGGTTTTTGTGCGGCAGCCCATTCCGCGGGCCGGATCCGCTCCGGTTTTTGCGCGGCGGCCCCGAGCCGGTCCGGCTTTTGCGCAGCGGCCCGTTCCGCGGGCCGCATCCGCTCCGGTTTTTGCGCGGCGGCCCATTCCGCGGGCCGCATCCGCTCCGCTTTTTGCGCGGCGGCTCCGAGCCGGTCCGGTTTTTGCGCGGCGGCCCCGATCCGCTCCGGTTTTTGTGCGGCGGACCGTTCCGCGGGCCGGATCCGGTCCGGTTTTTGCGCGGTGGCCCCGATCCGGTCCTGTTTTTGCGCGGTGGCCCCGATCCGTTCCGGTTTTTGCGCGGCGGCCCGTTCCGCGGGCCGGATCCGCTCTGGTTTTTGCGCGGCGGCCCGTTCCGCGGGCCGGTTCCAGTCCGGTTTTTGCGCGGTGGCCCCGATCCGCTCCGGTTTTTGCGCGGCGGCCCGTTCCGCGGGCCGGATCCGCTCCAGTTTTTGCGCGGCGGCCCCGATCCTGTCCGCTTTTTGCGCGGCGGCCCGTTCCGCGGGCCGGATCCGCTCCGGTTTTTGCGTGGCGGCCCCGATCCGCTCCGGTTTTTGCGTGGCGGCCCGTTCCGCGGGCCGCATCCGCTCCGGATCTTGCGCGGCGGCCCGTTCCGCGGGCCGGATCCGCTCCGGTTTTTGTGCGGCGGCCCGTTATGCGGGCCGGTTCCGCTCCGGTTTTTGCGCCGCGGCCCGTTCCGCGGGCCGGATCCGGTCAGGTTTTTGCGCGGCGGCCCGTTCCGCGGGCTGGATCCGGTCCGGTTTTTGCGCGGCGGCCCCGATCCGGTCCGGTTTTTGCGCGGCGGCCCGTTCCGCGGGCCGGATCCGGTCCGGTTTTTGTGCGGCAGCCCGTTCCGCGGACCGGATCCGCTGCGGTTTTTGCGCGGCGGCCCCGAGCCGGTCCGGTTTTTGCGCGGCGGCCCGTTCCGCGGGCCGGATCCGCTCCGGTTTTTGCGCGGCGGCCCTGATCCGGTCCGGTTTTTGCGCAGCGGCCCGTTCCGCGGGCCGCATCCGGTCCGGTTTTTGCGCGGCGGCCCATTCCGCGGGCCAGATCCGCTCCGGTTTTTGCGCGGCGGCCTCGAGCCGGTCCGGTTTTTGCGCGGTGGCCCCGATCCGGTCCGGTTTTTGCGTGGCGGCCAGTTCCGCGGGCCGCATCCGGTCCGGTTTTTGCGCGGTGGCCCCGAGCCGGTCCGTTTTTTGCGCGGCGGCCCGTTCCGCGGGCCTGATCCGCTCCTGTTTTTGCGCGGCGGCCCGTTCCGCGGGCCGGATCCGGTCCGGTTTTTGCGCGGCGGCCCCCATCCGGTCCGGTTTTTGCGCGGCGGCCCGTTCCGCGGGCCGCATCCGGTCCGGTTTTTGCGCGGCGGCCCCGATCCGCTCCGGTTTTTGTGCGGCAGCCCATTCCGCGGGCCGGATCCGCTCCGGTTTTTGCGCGGCGGCCCCGAGCCGGTCCGGCTTTTGCGCAGCGGCCCGTTCCGCGGGCCGCATCCGCTCCGGTTTTTGCGCGGCGGCCCATTCCGCGGGCCGCATCCGCTCCGCTTTTTGCGCGGCGGCTCCGAGCCGGTCCGGTTTTTGCGCGGCGGCCCCGATCCGCTCCGGTTTTTGTGCGGCGGACCGTTCCGCGGGCCGGATCCGGTCCGGTTTTTGCGCGGTGGCCCCGATCCGGTCCGGTTTTTGCGCGGCGGCCCGTTCCGCCGGCCGCATCCGGTCCGGTTTTTGCGCGGTGTCCCCGATACGGTCCGGTTTTTGCGCAGTGGCCCGTTCCGCGGGCCAGATCCGCTCCGGTTTTTGCGCGGCGGCCCGTTCCGCGGGCCGGATCCGCTCCGGTTTTTGCGCGGCAGCCCCGATCCGCTCCGGTTTTTGTGCGGCGGCCCGTTCCGCGGGCCGGATCCGGTCCGGCTTTTGCGCGGCGGCCCCGATCCGGTCCGGTTTTTGCGCGGCGGCCCGTTCCGCGGGCCGGATCCGCTCCGGTTTTTGCGCGGCGGCCCCGATCCGCTCCGGTTTTTGCGCGGCGGCCCGTTCCGCGGGCCGGATCCGCTCCGGTTTTTGCGTGGCGGCCCCGATCCGGTCCGGTTTTTGCGCAGCGGCCCGTTCCGCGGGCCGCATCCGCTGCGGTTCTTGCGCGGCGGCCCGTTCCGCGGGCCGGATCCGCTCCGGTTTTTGTGCTGCGGCCCGTTATGCGGGCCGGTTCCGCTCCGGTTTTTGCGCGGCGGCCCGTTCCGCGGGCCGGATCCGCTCCGGTTTTTGCGCGGCGGCCCCGATACGGTCCAGTTTTTGTGCGGCGGCCCGTTCCGCGGGCTGTATCCGGTCCGGTTTTTGCGCGGCGGCCCCGATCCGGTCCAGTGTTTGCGCGGCGGCCCGTTCCGCGGGCCGGATCCGCTCCAGTTTTTGGGCGACGGCCCGTTCCGCGGGCCGGAGCCGGTCCGGTTTTTGCGCGGCAGCCCCGAGCCGGTCCGGTTTTTGCGCGGCGGCCCGTTCCGCGGGCCGGATCCGGTCCGGTTTTTGCGCGGCGGCCCCCATCCGGTCCGGTTTTTGTGCGGCAGCCCGTTCCGCGGACCGGATCCGGTCCGGTTTTTGCGCGGCGGCCCTGATCCGGTCTGGTTTTTGCGCGGCGGCCCGTTCCGCGGGCCGGATCCGGTCCGGTTTTTGCGCGGCGGCCCTGATCCGGTCCGTTTTTTGCGCAGCGGCCCGTTCCGCGGCCCGCATCCGGTCCGGTTTTTGCGCGGCGGCCCATTCCGCGGGCCAGATCCGCTCCGGTTTTTGCGCGGTGGCTCCGATCCTGTCCGGTTTTTGCGTGGCGGCCCGTTCCGCGGGCCGGATCCGCTCCGGTTTTTGCGCGGTGGCCCCGAGCCGGTCCGGTTTTTGCGCGGCGGCCCGTTCCGCGGGCCAGATCCGCTCCGGTTTTTGCGCGGCGGCCCGTTCCGCGGGCCGGATCCGGTCCGGTTTTTGCGCGGCGGCCCCGATCCGGTCCGGTTTTTGCGCGGCGGCCCGTTCCGCGGGCCGGATCCGGTCCGGTTTTTGCGCGGCGGCCCCGATCCGGTCCGGTTTTTGTGCGGCAGCCCATTCCGCGGGCCGGATCCGCTCCGGTTTTTGCGCGGCGGCCCCGAGCCGGTCCGGTTTTTGCGCAGCGGCCCGTTCCGCGGGCCGCATCCGCTCCGGTTTTTGCGCGGTAGCCCCGATCCGCTCCGGTTTTTGTGCGGCAGCCCATTCCGCGGGCCGCATCCGCTCCGCTTTTTGCGCGGCTGCCCCGAGCCAGTCCGGTTTTTGCGCGGCGGCCCCGATCCGCTCCGGTTTTTGCGCGGCGGCCCGTTCCGCGGGCCGCATCCGCTCCGGTTTTTGCGCTGCGGCCCCGATCCTGTCCGGTTTTTGCGCGGCGGCCCGTTCCGCGGGCCGCATCCGCTCCGGTTTTTGCGCGGCGGCCCCGATCCGCTCCGGTTTTTGTGCCGCGGCCCGTTCCGCGGGCCAGATCCGGTCCGGTTTTTGCGCGGCGGCACGTTCCGCGGGCCGCATCCGCTCCGGGTTTTGCGCGGCAGCCCCGATCCGGTCCGGTTTTTGTGCGGCGGCCCGTTCCGCGGGCCGGATCCGCTCCGGTTTTTGCGCGGCGGCCCCGATCCGCTCCGGTTTTTGCGCGGCGGCCCGTTCCGCGGGCCGGATCCGCTCCGGTTTTTGTGCGGCGGCCCCGATCCGGTCCGGTTTTTGCGTGGCGGCCCGTTCCGCGGGCCGCATCCGCTGCGGTTCTTGCGCGGCGGCCCGTTCCACGGGCTGGATCCGCTCCGGTTTTTGTGCGGCGGCCGGTTATGCGGGCCGGTTCCGCTCCGGTTTTTGCGCGGCGGCCCGTTCCGCGGGCCGGATCCGCTCCGGTTTTTGCGCGGCGGCCCCGATCCAGTCTGGTTTTTGCGCGGCGGCCTGTTCCGCGGGCTGCATCCGCTCCGGTTTTTGCGCGGCAGCCCCGAGCCGGTCCGGTTTTTGCGCGGCGGCCCGTTCCGCGGGCCGGATCCGCTCCGGTTTTTGCGCGGCGGCCCCCATCCGGTCCGGTTTTTGTGCGGCAGCCCGTTCCGCGGACCGGATCCGGTCCGGTTTTTGCGCGGCGGCCCTGATCCGGTCTGGTTTTTGCGCGGCGGCCCGTTCCGCGGGCCGGATCCGGTCCGGTTTTTGCGCGGCGGCCCTGATCCGGTCCGGTTTTTGCGCAGCGGCCCGTTCCGCGGCCCGCATCCGGTCCGGTTTTTGCGCGGCGGCCCATTCCGCGGGCCAGATCCGCTCCGGTTTTTGCGCGGCGGCCTCGATCCGGTCCGGTTTTTGCGCGGTGGCTCCGATCCGGTCCGGTTTTTGCGTGGCGGCCCGTTCCGCGGGCCGGATCCGGTCCGGTTTTTGCGCGGTGGCCCCGAGCCAGTCCGGTTTTTGCGCGGCGGCCCGTTCCGCGGGCCGGATCCGCTCCGGTTTTTGCGTGGTGGCCCCGATCCGGTCCGGTTTTTGCGCGGCGGCCCGTTCCGCGGGCCGGATCCGGTCCGGTTTTTGCGCGGCGGCCCCGATCCGCTCCGGTTTTTGTGCGGCAGCCCATTCCGCGGGCCGGATCCGCTCCGGTTTTTGCGCGGCGGCCCCGAGCCGGTCCGGTTTTTGCGCAGCGGCCCGTTCCGCGGGCCGCATCCGCTCCGGTTTTTGCGCGGTGGCTCCGATCCGGTCCGTTTTTTTCGCGGCGGCCCGTTCCGCGGACCGGATCCGCTCCGGTTTTTGCGCGGCGGCCCGTTCCGCGGGCCGGATCCGCTCCGGTTTTTGCGCGGCGGCCCCGATCCAGTCCGGTTTTTGCGCGGTGGCCCGTTCCGCGGGCCGGAGCCGGTCCGGTTTTTGCGCGGCGGCCCGTTCCGCGGGCCGGATCCGCTCCGGTTTTTGCGTGGCGGCCCCGATCCGGTCCGATTTTTGCGCGGCGGCCTCTTCCGCGGGCCTCATCCGGTCCGGTTTTTGCGCGGCGGCCCGTTCCACGGGCCGCATCCGCTCCGGTTTTTGCGCGGCGGCCCCGATCCGCTCCGGTTTTTGCGCGGCGGCCCGTTCCGCGGGCCGGATCCGATCCGGTTTTTGCGCGGCGGCCCTGATCCGGTCCGGTTTTTGCGCAGCGGCCCGTTCCGCGGGCCGCATCCGCTCCGGTTTTTGCGCGGCGGCCCCGATCCGCTCCGGTTTTTGCGCGGCGGCCCCGAGCCGGTCCGGTTTTTGCGCGGCGGCTTGTTCCGCGGGCCAGATCCGCTCCGGTTTTTGCGCGGCGGCCCGTTCCGCGGGCCGGATCCGGTCCGGTTTTTGCGCGGCGCCCCCGATCCGGTCCGCTTTTTGTGCGGCAGCCCGTTCCGCGGGCCGGATCCGGTCCGTTTTTTGCGCGGCGGCCCCCATCCGGTCCGGTTTTTGCGCGGCGGCCCGTTCCGCGGCCCCGATCCGGTCCGCTTTTTGCGCGGCGGCCCCGATCCGGTCCGGTTTTTGCGCGGCGGCCCGTTCCGCGGCCCCGATCCGGTCCGCTTTTTGCGCGGTGGACCCGAGCCGGTCCGGTTTTTCCGCGGCGGCCCGTTCCGCGGGCTGGATCCGCTCCGGTTTTTGCGCGGCGGCCCCGATCCGCTCCGGTTTTTGCGCGGCGGCCCGTTCCGCGGGCCGGATCCGCTCCGGTTTTTGCGCGGCGGCCCCCATCCGCTCCGGTTTTTGTGCGGCAGCCCATTCCGCGGGCCGGATCCGCTCCGGTTTTTGCGCGGCGGCCCCGATCCTGTCCGGTTTTTGCGCGGCGGCCCGTTCCGCGGGCCGGATCCGCTCCGGTTTTTGCGCGGCGGACCCAATCCGGTCCGGTTTTTGCGCGGCGGCCCGTTCCGCGGGCCGGATCCGGTCCGGTTTTTGTGCGGCGGCCCCGATCCGGTCCGGTTTTTGTGCGGCAGCCCGTTCCGCGGGCCGCATCCGGTCCGGTTTTTGCGCGGCGGCCCGTTCCGCGGGCCGGATCCGCTCCGGTTTTTGCGCGGCGGCCCCGATCCAGTCCGGTTTTTGCGCGGCGGCCCGTTCCGCGGGCCGGATCCGGTGTGGTTTTTACACGGCGGCGCGTTCCGCGGGCCGTATCCGGTCCGTTTTTCCCGCGGCGGCGCATTCCGCGGGCGGGATCCGGTCCGTTTTTCCCGCGGCGGCGCATTCCGTGGGCCGGATCCTGTCCGGTTTTTGCGCGGCGGCCCGTTCCGCGGGCCGGATCCGCTCCGGTTTTTGCGCGGCGGCCCCGAGCCGATCCGGTTTTTGCGCTGCGGCCCTTTCCGCGGGCCGGATCCGCTCCGGTTTTTGCGCGGTGGCTCCGATCCGGACCGGTTTTTGCGCGGCGGCCCATTCCGCGGACCGGATCCGCTGCGGTTTTTGCGCGGCGGCCCCGAGCCGGTCCGGTTTTTGCGCGGCGGCCCGTTCCTCGGGCCGGATCCGCTCCGGTTTTTGCGCGGCGGCCCCGATCCAGTCCGGTTTTTGCGCGGCGGCCCGTTCCGCGGGCCGGAGCCGGTCCGGTTTTTGCGCGGCGGCCCGTTCCGCGGGCCGGATCCGCTCCGGTTTTTGCGTGGCGGCCCCGATCCGGTCCGATTTTTGCGCGGCGGCCTGTTCCGCGGGCCGCATCCGCTCCGGTTTTTGCGCGGCGGCCCCAAGCCGGTCCGGTTTTTGCGCGGCAGTGCGTTCCGCGGGCCGGATCCGCTCCGGTTTTTGCGCGGCGGCCCCGATCCGGTCCGGTTTTTGCGCGGCGGCCCGTTCCGCGCGCCGCATCCGCTCCGGTTTTTGCGCGGCGGCACCGATCCGCTCCGGTTTTTGCGCGGCGGCCCGTTCCGCGGGCCGGATCCGGTCCGGTTTTTGCGCGGTGGCCCCGAGCCGGTCCGGTTTTTGCGTGGCGGCTTGTTCCGCGGGCCAGATCCACTCCGGTTTTTGCGCGGCGGCCCGTTCCGCGGGCCGGATCCGCTCCGGTTTTTGCGCGGCGGCCCCGATCCGGTCCGCTTTTTGTGCGGCAGCCCGTTCCGCGGGCCGGATCCGGTCTGTTTTTTGCGCGGCGGCCCCCATCTGGTCCGGTTTTTGCGCGGCGGCCCGTTCCGCGGCCCCGATCCGCTCCGCTTTTTGCGCGGCGGCCCCGATCCGGTCCGGTTCTTGCGCGGTGGACCCGAGCCGGTCCGGTTTTTCCGCGCGGCCCGTTCCGCGGGCTGGATCCGTTCCGGTTTTTGCGCGGCGGCCCCGATCCGCTCCGGTTTTTGCGCGGCGGCCCGTTCCGCGGGCCGCATCCGGTCCGGTTTTTGCGCGGCGGCCCCCATCCGCTCCGGTTTTTGTGCGGCGGCCCGTTCCGCGGTCCAGATCCGGTCCGGTTTTTACGCGGCGGCCCCGATCCGGTCCGGTTTTTGCGCGGCGGCCCGTTCCGCGGGCCGGATCCTCTCCGGTTTTTGCGCGGCGGCCCCGATCCGCTCCGGTTTTTGCGCGGCAGCCCGTTCCGCGGGCCGCATCCGGTCTGGTTTTTGCGCGGCGGCCCGTTCCGCGGGCCGGATCCGCTCCGGTTTTTGCGCGGCGGCCCCGATCCGGTCCGGTTTTTGCGCTGCGGCCCTTTCCGCGGGCCGGATCCGCTCCGGTTTTTGCGCGGTGGCTCCGATCCGGTCCGGTTTTTGCGCGGCGGCCCGTTCCGCGGACCGGATCCGCTGCGGTTTTTGCGCGGCGGCCCCGAGCCGCTCCGGTTTTTGCGCGGCGGCCCGTTCCGCGGGCCGGATCCGCTCCGGTTTTTGCGCGGCGGCCCCGATCCGGTCCGGTTTTTGCGCGGCGGCCCGTTCCGCGGGCCGGATCCGGTCCGGTTATTTCGTGGCGACGCATTCCGCGGGCCGGATCCGGTGTGGTTTTTACACGGCGGCGCATTCCGCGGGCCGGATCCGGTCCGTTTTTCCCGCGGCGGCGCATTCCGCGGGCGGGATCCGGTCCGTTTTTCCCCCGGCGGCGCATTCTGCGGGCGGGATCCGGTCCGTTTTTCCCGTGGCGGCGCATTCCGCGGGCCGGATGCGGTCCGTTTTTCACGCGGCGGCGCATTCCGCAGGCCGGATCCGGTTCGTTTTTGCCGCGGCGGCGCATTCCGCGGGCCGGATCCGGTCCGTTTTTTGCGCAGCGGCACATTCCGCGGGCCGGATCAAGTCCGGTTTTTGCGCGGCGGCGCATTCCGTGGGCCAGATCCGGTCCGGTTTTTGTGCGGCGGTGCATTCCGCGGGCCGGATCCGATCCGTATTTTGCACGGCGGCGCATTTTGTGGGCCAGATCCGGTCCGGTTTTTGCGTGGCGGTGTGTACGGTGGGCCGGATCCGCTCTGGTTTTTGCGCGGCGGCCCGCGGGCCGCATCCGCTCCGGTTTTTGCGTGGCAGCCCCGATCCGGTCCGGTTCTTGCGCGGCGGCCCGTTCCGCAGGCCGGATCAAGTCCGGTTTGTGCGCGACGGCCCATTCCGCGGGCCGGATCCGCTCCGGTTTTTGCGCGGCGGCCCCGATCCGGTCCGGTTTTTGCGCGGCGGCCCGTTCCGCAGGCCGGATCAAGTCCGGTTTGTGCGCGGCGGCCCCGATCCGGTCCGGTTTTTGCGCGGCGGCCCGTTCCGCGGGCCGGATCCGGTCCGGTTTTTGCGCGGCGGCCCCGAGCCGATCCGGTTTTTGCGCGGCGGCCCGTTCCGCGGACCGGATCCTGTCCGGTTTTTGCGCGGCGGCCCCGATCCTGTCCTGTTTTTGCGCGGCGGCCCGTTCCGCGGGCCGGATCCGCTCCGGTTTTTGTGCGGTGGCTCCGATCCGGTCCGTTTTTTTCCCAGCGGCCCGTTCCGCGGACCGGATCCGCTCCGCTTTTTGCGCGGCGGCCCCGATCCGGTCCGGTTTTTTCACGGCGGCCCGTTCCGCGGGCCGGATCCGGTGCGGTTTTTGCGCGGCGTCCCCGATCCTGTCCGGTTTTTGCGCGGCGGCCCGTTCCGCGGGCCGGATCCACTCCGGTTTTTGCGCGGCGGCCCCGATCCGGTCCGGTTTTTGCGCGGTGGCCCCGATCCAGTCCGGTTTTTGCGTGGCGGCCCGTTCCGCGGGCCGCATCCAGTCTGGTTTTTGCGCGGTGGCCCCGAGCCGGTCCGGTTTTTGCGCGGTGGCCCGTTCCGCGGGCCAGATCCGCTCCGGTTTTTGCGCGGCGGCCCCTTCCGCGGGCCGGATCCGCTCCGGTTTTTGCGCGGCGGCCCAGATCCGCTCCGGTTTTTGCGCGGCGGCCCGTTCCGCGGGCCGGATCCGGTCCGGTTTTTGCGCGGCGGCCCCGATCCGCTCCGGTTTTTGTGCGGCAGCCCATTCCGCGGGCTGGATCCGCTCCGGTTTTTGCGCGGCGGCCCCAAGCCGGTCCGGTTTTTGCGCAGCGGCCCGTTCCGCGGGCCGCATCCGCTCCGGTTTTTGCGCGGCGGCCCATTCCGCGGGCCGCATCCGCTCCGCTTTTTGCGCGGCGGCCCCGAGCCGGTCCGGTTTTTGCGCGGCGGCCCCGATCCGGTCCGGTTTTTGCGCGGCGGCCCATTCCGCGGGCCGGATCCGCTCCGCTTTTTGCGCGGCGGCCCCGATCCGCTCTGGTTTTTTCACGGCGGCCCGTTCCGCGGACCGGATCCGGTCCGGTTTTTGCGCGGCGGCCCCGATCCTGTCCGGTTTTTGCGCGGCGGCCCGTTCCGCGGGCCGCATCCGCTCCGGTTTTTGCGCTGCGGCCCCGATCCTGTCCGATTTTTGCGCGGCGGCCCGTTCCGCGGGCCGCATCCGCTCCGGTTTTTGCGCGGCGGCCCCGATCCGCTCCGGTTTTTGCGCGGTGGCCCCGATCCGTTCCGGTTTTTGCGCGGCGACCCGTTCCGCGGGCCGGATCCGCTCTGGTTTTTGTGCGGCAGCCCGTTCTGCGGGCCGGAGCCGGTCCGGTTTTTGCACGGCGGCCCCGACCCGGTCCGGTTTTTGCGCGGCGGCCCGTTCCGCGGGCCGGTTCCAGTCCGGTTTTTGCGCGGTGGCCCCGATCCGCTCCGGTTTTTGCGCGGCGGCCCGTTCCGCGGGCCGGATCCGCTCCATTTTTTGCGCGGCGGCCCCGATCCTGTCCGCTTTTTGCGCGGCGGCCCGTTCCGCGGGCCGGATCCGCTCCGGTTTTTGCGTGGCGGCCCCGATCCGCTCCGGTTTTTGCGTGGCGGCCCGTTCCGCGGGCCGCATCCGCTCCGGATCTTGTGCGGCGGCCCGTTCCGCGGGCCGGATCCGCTCCGGTTTTTGTGCGGCGGCCCGTTATGCGGGCCGGTTCCGCTCCGGTTTTTGCGCCGCGGCCCGTTCCGCGGGCCGGATCCGGTCAGGTTTTTGCGCGGCGGCCCGTTCCGCGGGCTGGATCCGGTCCGGTTTTTGCGCGGCGGCCCCGATCCGGTCCGGTTTTTGCGCGGCGGCCCGTTCCGCGGGCCGGATCCGGTCCGCTTTTTGTGCGGCAGCCCGTTCCGCGGACCGGATCAGCTGCGGTTTTTGCACGGCGGCCCCGAGCCGGTCCGGTTTTTGCGCGGCGGCCCGTTCCGCGGGCCGGATCCGCTCCGGTTTTTGCGCGGCGGCCCTGATCCGGTCCGGTTTTTGCGCAGCGGCCCGTTCCGCGGGCCGCATCCGGTCCGGTTTTTGCGCGGCGGCCCATTCCGCGGGCCAGATCCGCTCCGGTTTTTGCGCGGCGGCCTCGAGCCGGTCCGGTTTTTGCGCGGTGGCCCCGATCCGGTCCGGTTTTTGCGTGGCGGCCAGTTCCGCGGTCCGCATCCGGTCCGGTTTTTGCGCGGTGGCCCCGAGCCGGTCCGTTTTTTGCGCGGCGGCCCGTTCCGCGGGCCTGATCCGCTCCTGTTTTTGCGCGGCGGCCCGTTCCGCGGGCTGGATCCGGTCCGGTTTTTGCGCGGCGGCCCCCATCCGGTCCGGTTTTTGCGCGGCGGCCCGTTCCGCGGGCCGGATCCGGTCCGGTTTTTGCGCGGCGGCCCCGATCCGCTCCGGTTTTTGTGCGGCAGCCCATTCCGCGGGCCGGATCCGCTCCGGTTTTTGCGCGGCGGCCCCGAGCCGGTCCGGCTTTTGCGCAGCGGCCCGTTCCGCGGGCCGCATCCGCTCCGGTTTTTGCGCGGCGGCCCATTCCGCGGGCCGCATCCGCTCCGCTTTTTGCGCGGCGGCTCCGAGCCGGTCCGGTTTTTGCGCGGCGGCCCCGATCCGCTCCGGTTTTTGTGCGGCGGACCGTTCCGCGGGCCGGATCCGGTCCGGTTTTTGCGCGGTGGCCCCGATCCGGTCCTGTTTTTGCGCGGTGGCCCCGATCCGTTCCGGTTTTTGCGCGGCGGCCCGTTCCGCGGGCCGGATCCGCTCTGGTTTTTGCGCGGCGGCCCGTTCCGCGGGCCGGTTCCAGTCCGGTTTTTGCGCGGTGGCCCCGATCCGCTCCGGTTTTTGCGCGGCGGCCCGTTCCGCGGGCCGGATCCGCTCCAGTTTTTGCGCGGCGGCCCCGATCCTGTCCGCTTTTTGCGCGGCGGCCCGTTCCGCGGGCCGGATCCGCTCCGGTTTTTGCGTGGCGGCCCCGATCCGCTCCGGTTTTTGCGTGGCGGCCCGTTCCGCGGGCCGCATCCGCTCCGGATCTTGCGCGGCGGCCCGTTCCGCGGGCCGGATCCGCTCCGGTTTTTGTGCGGCGGCCCGTTATGCGGGCCGGTTCCGCTCCGGTTTTTGCGCCGCGGCCCGTTCCGCGGGCCGGATCCGGTCAGGTTTTTGCGCGGCGGCCCGTTCCGCGGGCTGGATCCGGTCCGGTTTTTGCGCGGCGGCCCCGATCCGGTCCGGTTTTTGCGCGGCGGCCCGTTCCGCGGGCCGGATCCGGTCCGGTTTTTGTGCGGCAGCCCGTTCCGCGGACCGGATCCGCTGCGGTTTTTGCGCGGCGGCCCCGAGCCGGTCCGGTTTTTGCGCGGCGGCCCGTTCCGCGGGCCGGATCCGCTCCGGTTTTTGCGCGGCGGCCCTGATCCGGTCCGGTTTTTGCGCAGCGGCCCGTTCCGCGGGCCGCATCCGGTCCGGTTTTTGCGCGGCGGCCCATTCCGCGGGCCAGATCCGCTCCGGTTTTTGCGCGGCGGCCTCGAGCCGGTCCGGTTTTTGCGCGGTGGCCCCGATCCGGTCCGGTTTTTGCGTGGCGGCCAGTTCCGCGGGCCGCATCCGGTCCGGTTTTTGCGCGGTGGCCCCGAGCCGGTCCGTTTTTTGCGCGGCGGCCCGTTCCGCGGGCCTGATCCGCTCCTGTTTTTGCGCGGCGGCCCGTTCCGCGGGCCGGATCCGGTCCGGTTTTTGCGCGGCGGCCCCCATCCGGTCCGGTTTTTGCGCGGCGGCCCGTTCCGCGGGCCGCATCCGGTCCGGTTTTTGCGCGGCGGCCCCGATCCGCTCCGGTTTTTGTGCGGCAGCCCATTCCGCGGGCCGGATCCGCTCCGGTTTTTGCGCGGCGGCCCCGAGCCGGTCCGGCTTTTGCGCAGCGGCCCGTTCCGCGGGCCGCATCCGCTCCGGTTTTTGCGCGGCGGCCCATTCCGCGGGCCGCATCCGCTCCGCTTTTTGCGCGGCGGCTCCGAGCCGGTCCGGTTTTTGCGCGGCGGCCCCGATCCGCTCCGGTTTTTGTGCGGCGGACCGTTCCGCGGGCCGGATCCGGTCCGGTTTTTGCGCGGTGGCCCCGATCCGGTCCGGTTTTTTGCGCGGCGGCCCGTTCCGCCGGCCGCATCCGGTCCGGTTTTTGCGCGGTGTCCCCGATACGGTCCGGTTTTTGCGCAGTGGCCCGTTCCGCGGGCCAGATCCGCTCCGGTTTTTGCGCGGCGGCCCGTTCCGCGGGCCGGATCCGCTCCGGTTTTTGCGCGGCAGCCCCGATCCGCTCCGGTTTTTGTGCGGCGGCCCGTTCCGCGGGCCGGATCCGGTCCGGCTTTTGCGCGGCGGCCCCGATCCGGTCCGGTTTTTGCGCGGCGGCCCGTTCCGCGGGCCGGATCCGCTCCGGTTTTTGCGCGGCGGCCCCGATCCGCTCCGGTTTTTGCGCGGCGGCCCGTTCCGCGGGCCGGATCCGCTCCGGTTTTTGCGTGGCGGCCCCGATCCGGTCCGGTTTTTGCGCAGCGGCCCGTTCCGCGGGCCGCATCCGCTGCGGTTCTTGCGCGGCGGCCCGTTCCGCGGGCCGGATCCGCTCCGGTTTTTGTGCTGCGGCCCGTTATGCGGGCCGGTTCCGCTCCGGTTTTTGCGCGGCGGCCCGTTCCGCGGGCCGGATCCGCTCCGGTTTTTGCGCGGCGGCCCCGATACGGTCCAGTTTTTGTGCGGCGGCCCGTTCCGCGGGCTGTATCCGGTCCGGTTTTTGCGCGGCGGCCCCGATCCGGTCCAGTGTTTGCGCGGCGGCCCGTTCCGCGGGCCGGATCCGCTCCAGTTTTTGGGCGACGGCCCGTTCCGCGGGCCGGAGCCGGTCCGGTTTTTGCGCGGCAGCCCCGAGCCGGTCCGGTTTTTGCGCGGCGGCCCGTTCCGCGGGCCGGATCCGGTCCGGTTTTTGCGCGGCGGCCCCCATCCGGTCCGGTTTTTGTGCGGCAGCCCGTTCCGCGGACCGGATCCGGTCCGGTTTTTGCGCGGCGGCCCTGATCCGGTCTGGTTTTTGCGCGGCGGCCCGTTCCGCGGGCCGGATCCGGTCCGGTTTTTGCGCGGCGGCCCTGATCCGGTCCGTTTTTTGCGCAGCGGCCCGTTCCGCGGCCCGCATCCGGTCCGGTTTTTGCGCGGCGGCCCATTCCGCGGGCCAGATCCGCTCCGGTTTTTGCGCGGTGGCTCCGATCCTCTCCGGTTTTTGCGTGGCGGCCCGTTCCGCGGGCCGGATCCGCTCCGGTTTTTGCGCGGTGGCCCCGAGCCGGTCCGGTTTTTGCGCGGCGGCCCGTTCCGCGGGCCAGATCCGCTCCGGTTTTTGCGCGGCGGCCCGTTCCGCGGGCCGGATCCGGTCCGGTTTTTGCGCGGCGGCCCCGATCCGGTCCGGTTTTTGCGCGGCGGCCCGTTCCGCGGGCCGGATCCGGTCCGGTTTTTGCGCGGCGGCCCCGATCCGGTCCGGTTTTTGTGCGGCAGCCCATTCCGCGGGCCGGATCCGCTCCGGTTTTTGCGCGGCGGCCCCGAGCCGGTCCGGTTTTTGCGCAGCGGCCCGTTCCGCGGGCCGCATCCGCTCCGGTTTTTGCGCGGTAGCCCCGATCCGCTCCGGTTTTTGTGCGGCAGCCCATTCCGCGGGCCGCATCCGCTCCGCTTTTTGCGCGGCTGCCCCGAGCCAGTCCGGTTTTTGCGCGGCGGCCCCGATCCGCTCCGGTTTTTGCGCGGCGGCCCGTTCCGCGGGCCGCATCCGCTCCGGTTTTTGCGCTGCGGCCCCGATCCTGTCCGGTTTTTGCGCGGCGGCCCGTTCCGCGGGCCGCATCCGCTCCGGTTTTTGCGCGGCGGCCCCGATCCGCTCCGGTTTTTGTGCCGCGGCCCGTTCCGCGGGCCAGATCCGGTCCGGTTTTTGCGCGGCGGCACGTTCCGCGGGCCGCATCCGCTCCGGGTTTTGCGCGGCAGCCCCGATCCGGTCCGGTTTTTGTGCGGCGGCCCGTTCCGCGGGCCGGATCCGCTCCGGTTTTTGCGCGGCGGCCCCGATCCGCTCCGGTTTTTGCGCGGCGGCCCGTTCCGCGGGCCGGATCCGCTCCGGTTTTTGTGCGGCGGCCCCGATCCGGTCCGGTTTTTGCGTGGCGGCCCGTTCCGCGGGCCGCATCCGCTGCGGTTCTTGCGCGGCGGCCCGTTCCACGGGCTGGATCCGCTCCGGTTTTTGTGCGGCGGCCGGTTATGCGGGCCGGTTCCGCTCCGGTTTTTGCGCGGCGGCCCGTTCCGCGGGCCGGATCCGCTCCGGTTTTTGCGCGGCGGCCCCGATCCAGTCTGGTTTTTGCGCGGCGGCCTGTTCCGCGGGCTGCATCCGCTCCGGTTTTTGCGCGGCAGCCCCGAGCCGGTCCGGTTTTTGCGCGGCGGCCCGTTCCGCGGGCCGGATCCGCTCCGGTTTTTGCGCGGCGGCCCCCATCCGGTCCGGTTTTTGTGCGGCAGCCCGTTCCGCGGACCGGATCCGGTCCGGTTTTTGCGCGGCGGCCCTGATCCGGTCTGGTTTTTGCGCGGCGGCCCGTTCCGCGGGCCGGATCCGCTCCGGTTTTTGCGCGGCGGCCCTGATCCGGTCCGGTTTTTGCGCAGCGGCCCGTTCCGCGGCCCGCATCCGGTCCGGTTTTTGCGCGGCGGCCCATTCCGCGGGCCAGATCCGCTCCGGTTTTTGCGCGGCGGCCTCGATCCGGTCCGGTTTTTGCGCGGTGGCTCCGATCCGGTCCGGTTTTTGCGTGGCGGCCCGTTCCGCGGGCCGGATCCGGTCCGGTTTTTGCGCGGTGGCCCCGAGCCAGTCCGGTTTTTGCGCGGCGGCCCGTTCCGCGGGCCGGATCCGCTCCGGTTTTTGCGTGGTGGCCCCGATCCGGTCCGGTTTTTGCGCGGCGGCCCGTTCCGCGGGCCGGATCCGGTCCGGTTTTTGCGCGGCGGCCCCGATCCGCTCCGGTTTTTGTGCGGCAGCCCATTCCGCGGGCCGGATCCGCTCCGGTTTTTGCGCGGCGGCCCCGAGCCGGTCCGGTTTTTGCGCAGCGGCCCGTTCCGCGGGCCGCATCCGCTCCGGTTTTTGCGCGGTGGCTCCGATCCGGTCCGTTTTTTGCGCGGCGGCCCGTTCCGCGGACCGGATCCGCTCCGGTTTTTGCGCGGCGGCCCGTTCCGCGGGCCGGATCCGCTCCGGTTTTTGCGCGGCGGCCCCGATCCAGTCCGGTTTTTGCGCGGTGGCCCGTTCCGCGGGCCGGAGCCGGTCCGGTTTTTGCGCGGCGGCCCGTTCCGCGGGCCGGATCCGCTCCGGTTTTTGCGTGGCGGCCCCGATCCGGTCCGATTTTTGCGCGGCGGCCTCTTCCGCGGGCCTCATCCGGTCCGGTTTTTGCGCGGCGGCCCGTTCCACGGGCCGCATCCGCTCCGGTTTTTGCGCGGCGGCCCCGATCCGCTCCGGTTTTTGCGCGGCGGCCCGTTCCGCGGGCCGGATCCGATCCGGTTTTTGCGCGGCGGCCCTGATCCGGTCCGGTTTTTGCGCAGCGGCCCGTTCCGCGGGCCGCATCCGCTCCGGTTTTTGCGCGGCGGCCCCGATCCGCTCCGGTTTTTGCGCGGCGGCCCCGAGCCGGTCCGGTTTTTGCGCGGCGGCTTGTTCCGCGGGCCAGATCCGCTCCGGTTTTTGCGCGGCGGCCCGTTCCGCGGGCCGGATCCGGTCCGGTTTTTGCGCGGCGCCCCCGATCCGGTCCGCTTTTTGTGCGGCAGCCCGTTCCGCGGGCCGGATCCGGTCCGTTTTTTGCGCGGCGGCCCCCATCCGGTCCGGTTTTTGCGCGGCGGCCCGTTCCGCGGCCCCGATCCGGTCCGCTTTTTGCGCGGCGGCCCCGATCCGGTCCGGTTTTTGCGCGGCGGCCCGTTCCGCGGCCCCGATCCGGTCCGCTTTTTGCGCGGTGGACCCGAGCCGGTCCGGTTTTTCCGCGGCGGCCCGTTCCGCGGGCTGGATCCGCTCCGGTTTTTGCGCGGCGGCCCCGATCCGCTCCGGTTTTTGCGCGGCGGCCCGTTCCGCGGGCCGGATCCGCTCCGGTTTTTGCGCGGCGGCCCCCATCCGCTCCGGTTTTTGTGCGGCAGCCCATTCCGCGGGCCGGATCCGCTCCGGTTTTTGCGCGGCGGCCCCGATCCTGTCCGGTTTTTGCGCGGCGGCCCGTTCCGCGGGCCGGATCCGCTCCGGTTTTTGCGCGGCGGACCCAATCCGGTCCGGTTTTTGCGCGGCGGCCCGTTCCGCGGGCCGGATCCGGTCCGGTTTTTGTGCGGCGGCCCCGATCCGGTCCGGTTTTTGTGCGGCAGCCCGTTCCGCGGGCCGCATCCGGTCCGGTTTTTGCGCGGCGGCCCGTTCCGCGGGCCGGATCCGCTCCGGTTTTTGCGCGGCGGCCCCGATCCAGTCCGGTTTTTGCGCGGCGGCCCGTTCCGCGGGCCGGATCCGGTGTGGTTTTTACACGGCGGCGCGTTCCGCGGGCCGTATCCGGTCCGTTTTTCCCGCGGCGGCGCATTCCGCGGGCGGGATCCGGTCCGTTTTTCCCGCGGCGGCGCATTCCGTGGGCCGGATCCTGTCCGGTTTTTGCGCGGCGGCCCGTTCCGCGGGCCGGATCCGCTCCGGTTTTTGCGCGGCGGCCCCGAGCCGATCCGGTTTTTGCGCTGCGGCCCTTTCCGCGGGCCGGATCCGCTCCGGTTTTTGCGCGGTGGCTCCGATCCGGACCGGTTTTTGCGCGGCGGCCCATTCCGCGGACCGGATCCGCTGCGGTTTTTGCGCGGCGGCCCCGAGCCGGTCCGGTTTTTGCGCGGCGGCCCGTTCCTCGGGCCGGATCCGCTCCGGTTTTTGCGCGGCGGCCCCGATCCAGTCCGGTTTTTGCGCGGCGGCCCGTTCCGCGGGCCGGAGCCGGTCCGGTTTTTGCGCGGCGGCCCGTTCCGCGGGCCGGATCCGCTCCGGTTTTTGCGTGGCGGCCCCGATCCGGTCCGATTTTTGCGCGGCGGCCTGTTCCGCGGGCCGCATCCGCTCCGGTTTTTGCGCGGCGGCCCCAAGCCGGTCCGGTTTTTGCGCGGCAGTGCGTTCCGCGGGCCGGATCCGCTCCGGTTTTTGCGCGGCGGCCCCGATCCGGTCCGGTTTTTGCGCGGCGGCCCGTTCCGCGCGCCGCATCCGCTCCGGTTTTTGCGCGGCGGCACCGATCCGCTCCGGTTTTTGCGCGGCGGCCCGTTCCGCGGGCCGGATCCGGTCCGGTTTTTGCGCGGTGGCCCCGAGCCGGTCCGGTTTTTGCGTGGCGGCTTGTTCCGCGGGCCAGATCCACTCCGGTTTTTGCGCGGCGGCCCGTTCCGCGGGCCGGATCCGCTCCGGTTTTTGCGCGGCGGCCCCGATCCGGTCCGCTTTTTGTGCGGCAGCCCGTTCCGCGGGCCGGATCCGGTCTGTTTTTTGCGCGGCGGCCCCCATCTGGTCCGGTTTTTGCGCGGCGGCCCGTTCCGCGGCCCCGATCCGCTCCGCTTTTTGCGCGGCGGCCCCGATCCGGTCCGGTTCTTGCGCGGTGGACCCGAGCCGGTCCGGTTTTTCCGCGCGGCCCGTTCCGCGGGCTGGATCCGTTCCGGTTTTTGCGCGGCGGCCCCGATCCGCTCCGGTTTTTGCGCGGCGGCCCGTTCCGCGGGCCGCATCCGGTCCGGTTTTTGCGCGGCGGCCCCCATCCGCTCCGGTTTTTGTGCGGCGGCCCGTTCCGCGGTCCAGATCCGGTCCGGTTTTTACGCGGCGGCCCCGATCCGGTCCGGTTTTTGCGCGGCGGCCCGTTCCGCGGGCCGGATCCTCTCCGGTTTTTGCGCGGCGGCCCCGATCCGCTCCGGTTTTTGCGCGGCAGCCCGTTCCGCGGGCCGCATCCGGTCTGGTTTTTGCGCGGCGGCCCGTTCCGCGGGCCGGATCCGGTCCGGTTATTTCGTGGCGACGCATTCCGCGGGCCGGATCCGGTGTGGTTTTTACACGGCGGCGCATTCCGCGGGCCGGATCCGGTCCGTTTTTCCCGCGGCGGCGCATTCCGCGGGCGGGATCCGGTCCGTTTTTCCCCCGGCGGCGCATTCTGCGGGCGGGATCCGGTCCGTTTTTCCCGTGGCGGCGCATTCCGCGGGCCGGATGCGGTCCGTTTTTCACGCGGCGGCGCATTCCGCAGGCCGGATCCGGTTCGTTTTTGCCGCGGCGGCGCATTCCGCGGGCCGGATCCGGTCCGTTTTTTGCGCAGCGGCACATTCCGCGGGCCGGATCAAGTCCGGTTTTTGCGCGGCGGCGCATTCCGTGGGCCAGATCCGGTCCGGTTTTTGTGCGGCGGTGCATTCCGCGGGCCGGATCCGATCCGTATTTTGCACGGCGGCGCATTTTGTGGGCCAGATCCGGTCCGGTTTTTGCGTGGCGGTGTGTACGGTGGGCCGGATCCGCTCTGGTTTTTGCGCGGCGGCCCGCGGGCCGCATCCGCTCCGGTTTTTGCGTGGCAGCCCCGATCCGGTCCGGTTCTTGCGCGGCGGCCCGTTCCGCAGGCCGGATCAAGTCCGGTTTGTGCGCGACGGCCCATTCCGCGGGCCGGATCCGCTCCGGTTTTTGCGCGGCGGCCCCGATCCGGTCCGGTTTTTGCGCGGCGGCCCGTTCCGCAGGCCGGATCAAGTCCGGTTTGTGCGCGGCGGCCCCGATCCGGTCCGGTTTTTGCGCGGCGGCCCGTTCCGCGGGCCGGATCCGGTCCGGTTTTTGCGCGGCGGCCCCGAGCCGATCCGGTTTTTGCGCGGCGGCCCGTTCCGCGGACCGGATCCTGTCCGGTTTTTGCGCGGCGGCCCCGATCCTGTCCTGTTTTTGCGCGGCGGCCCGTTCCGCGGGCCGGATCCGCTCCGGTTTTTGTGCGGTGGCTCCGATCCGGTCCGTTTTTTTCCCAGCGGCCCGTTCCGCGGACCGGATCCGCTCCGCTTTTTGCGCGGCGGCCCCGATCCGGTCCGGTTTTTTCACGGCGGCCCGTTCCGCGGGCCGGATCCGGTGCGGTTTTTGCGCGGCGTCCCCGATCCTGTCCGGTTTTTGCGCGGCGGCCCGTTCCGCGGGCCGGATCCACTCCGGTTTTTGCGCGGCGGCCCCGATCCGGTCCGGTTTTTGCGCGGCGGCCCGTTCCGCGGGCCGGATCCGCTGTGGTTTTTGCGCGGCGGCCCCGAGCCGGTCCGGTTTTTGTGCGGCAGCCCGTTCTGCGGGCCGGAGCCGGTCCGGTTTTTGCACGGCGGCCCCGATCCGGTCCGGTTTTTGCGCGGCGGCCCGTTCCGCGGGCCCGATCCGGTCCGGTTTTTGCGCGGTGGCCCCCTTCCGGTCCGGTTTTTGCGCGGCGGCCCGTTCCGCGGGCCGGATCCGCTCCGGTTTTTGCGCGGCGGCCCCGATCCGCTCCGGTTTTTGCGCGGCGGCCCGTTCCGCGGGCCGGATCCGCTCCGGTTTTTGCGTGGCGGCCCCGATCCGGTCCGGTTTTTGCGTGGCGGCCCGTTCCGCGGGCCGGATCCGCTCCGGTTTTTGTGCGGCGGCCCGTTCCGCGGGCCGGATCCGGTCCGGTTTTTGTGCGGCGGGCCGTTATGCGGGCCGGTTCCGCTCCGGTTTTTGCGCCGCGGCCCGTTCCGCGGCCCGGATCCGCTCCGGTTTTTGCGCGGCGGCCCGAAGCCGGTCCGGTTTTTGCGCGGTGGCCCGTTCCGCGGGCCGGATCCGCTCCAGTTTTTGGGTGACGGCCCGTTCCGCGGGCCGGATCCTGTCCGGTTTTTGCGCGGCGGCCCCGAGCCGGTCCGGTTTTTGCGCGGCGGCCCGTTCCGCGGGCTGGATCCGCTCCGGTTTTTGCGCGGCGGCCCCCATCCGGTCCGGTTTTTGCGCGGCGGCCCGTTCCGCGGGCCGGATCCGCTCCGGTTTTTGCGTGGCGGCCCCGATCCGGTCCGATTTTTGCGCGGCGGCCTGTTCCGCGGGCCGCATCCGGTCCGGTTTTTGCGCGGCGGCCCTGATCCGCTCCGTTTTTTGCGCGGCGGCCCGTTCTGCGCGCCGGATCCGTCCGGTTTTTGCGCGGCGGCCCTGATCCGCTCCGGTTTTTGCGCGGCGGCCCGTTCCACGGGCCGGATCCGGTCCGGTTTTTGCGCGGCGGCCCCGATCCGCTCCGCTTTTTGCGCGGCGGCCCCGGTCCGGACTGGTTTTTGCGCGGCGGCCCCGATCCGCTCCGGTTTTTGCGCGGCGGCCCGTTCCGCGGGCCGGATCCGCTCCGGTTTTTGCGCGGCGGCCCCCATCCGCTCCGGTTTTTGTGCGGCGGCCCGTTCCGCGGGCCGGATCCGGTCCGGTTTTTGCGCGGCGGCCCTGATCCAGTCCGGTTTTTGCGCGGCGGCCCGTTCCGCGGGCCAGATCCGATCCGGTTTTTGCGCGGCGGCCCTGATCCGCTCCGGTTTTTGCGCGGCGGCCCTTTCCGCGGGCCAGATCCGCTCCGGTTTTTGCGCGGCGGCCCGTTCCGCGGGCCGGATCCGCTCCGGTTTTTGCGCGGCAGCCCCGATCCGCTCCGGTTTTTGTGCGGCGGCCCGTTCCGCGGACCGGATCCGCTCCGGTTTTTGCGCGGCGGCCCGTTCCGCGGGCCGCATCCGCTCCGGTTTTTGCGCGGCGGCCCCCATCCGCTCCGGTTTTTGTGCGGCAGCCCATTCCGCGGGCCGGATCCGCTCCGGTTTTTGCGCGGCGGCCCCGATCCTGTCCGGTTTTTGCGCGGCGGCACGTTCCGCGGGCCGCATCCGCTCCGGTTTTTGCGCGGCGGCCCCCATCCGCTCCGGTTTTTGTGCGGCAGCCCATTCCGCGGGCCGGATCCGCTCCGGTTTTTGCGCGGCGGCCCCGATCCTGTCCGGTTTTTGCGCGGCGGCCCGTTCCGCGGGCCGCATCCGCTCCGGTTTTTGCGCGGCGGCCCCGATCCGGTCCGCTTTTTGTGCGGCAGCCCGTTCCGCGGGCCGGATCCGGTCTGTTTTTTGCGCGGCGGCCCCCATCTGGTCCGGTTTTTGCGCGGCGGCCCGTTCCGCGGCCCCGATCCGCTCCGCTTTTTGCGCGGCGGCCCCGATCCGGTCCGGTTCTTGCGCGGTGGACCCGAGCCGGTCCGGTTTTTCCGCGGCGGCCCGTTCCGCGGGCTGGATCCGTTCCGGTTTTTGCGCGGCGGCCCCGATCCGCTCCGGTTTTTGCGCGGCGGCCCGTTCCGCGGGCCGCATCCGGTCCGGTTTTTGCGCGGCGGCCCCCATCCGCTCCGGTTTTTGTGCGGCAGCCCATTCCGCGAACCGGATCCGCTCCGGTTTTTGCGCGGCGGCCCCGATCCTGTCCGGTTTTTGCGCGGCGGCCCGTTCCGCGGGCCGGATCCGCTCCGGTTTTTGCGCGGCGGCCCCAATCCTGTCCGGTTTTTGCGCGGCGGCCCGTTCCGCGGTCCAGATCCGGTCCGGTTTTTACGCGGCGGCCCCGATCCGGTCCGGTTTTTGCGCGGCGGCCCGTTCCGCGGGCCGGATCCTCTCCGGTTTTTGCGCGGCGGCCCCGATCCGCTCCGGTTTTTGTGCGGCAGCCCGTTCCGCGGGCCGCATCCGGTCTGGTTTTTGCGCGGCGGCCCGTTCCGCGGGCCGGATCCGCTCCGGTTTTTGCGCGGCGGCCCCGATCCGGTCCGGTTTTTGCACGGCGGCCCTTTCCGCGGGCCGGATCCGCACCGGTTTTTGCGCGGTGGCTCCGATCCGGTCCGGTTTTTGCGCGGCGGCCCGTTCCGCGGACCGGATCCGCTGCGGTTTTTGCGCGGCGGCCCCGAGCCGCTCCGGTTTTTGCGCGGCGGCCCGTTCCGCGGGCCGGATCCAGTCCGGTTTTTGCGCGGCGGCCCCGATCCGGTCCGGTTTTTGCGCGGCGGCCCGTTCCGCGGGCCGGATCCGGTCCGGTTATTTCGTGGCGACGCATTCCGCGGGCCGGATCCGGTGTGGTTTTTACACGGCGGCGCATTCCGCGGGCCGGATCCGGTCCGTTTTTCCCGCGGCGGCGCATTCCGTGGGCCGGATCCTGTCCGGTTTTTGCGCGGCGGCGCATTCCGCGGGCCGGATCAGGTCCGGTTTTTGCGCGGCGGCCCGTTCCGCGGGCCGGATCCGCTCCGGTTTTTGCGCGGCGGCCCCGATCCGCTCCGGTTTTTGCGCGGCGGCCCGTTCCGCGGGCCGGATCCGGTCCGGTTTTTGCGTGGCGGCCCCGATCCGGTCCGGTTTTTGCGTGGCGGCCCGTTCCGCGGGCCGGATCCGCTCCGGTTTTTGTGCGGCGGCCCGTTCCGCGGGCCGGATCCGGTCCGGTTTTTGTGCGGCGGGCCGTTATGCCGGCCGGTTCCGCTCCGGTTTTTGCGCCGCGGCCCGTTCCGCGGCCCGGATCCGCTCCGGTTTTTGCGCGGCGGCCCCAAGCCGGTCCGGTTTTTGCGCGGTGGCCCGTTCCGCGGGCCGGATCCGGTCCAGTTTTTGGGTGACGGCCCGTTCCGCGGGCCGGATCCTGTCCGGTTTTTGCGCGGCGGCCCCGAGCCGGTCCGGTTTTTGCGCGGCGGCCCGTTCCGCGGGCTGGATCCGCTCCGGTTTTTGCGCGGCGGCCCCCATCCGGTCCGGTTTTTGCGCGGCGGCCCGTTCCGCGGGCCGGATCCGCTCCGGTTTTTGCGTGGCGGCCCCGATCCGGTCCGATTTTTGCGCGGCGGCCTGTTCCGCGGGCCGCATCCGGTCCGGTTTTTGCGCGGCGGCCCTGATCCGCTCCGTTTTTTGCGCGGCGGCCCGTTCTGCGCGCCGGATCCGTCCGGTTTTTGCGCGGCGGCCCTGATCCGCTCCGGTTTTTGCGCGGCGGCCCGTTCCACGGGCCGGATCCGGTCCGGTTTTTGCGCGGCGGCCCCGATCCGCTCCGCTTTTTGCGCGGCGGCCCCGGTCCGGACTGGTTTTTGCGCGGCGGCCCCGATCCGCTCCGGTTTTTGCGCGGCGGCCCGTTCCGCGGGCCGGATCCGCTCCGGTTTTTGCGCGGCGGCCCCCATCCGCTCCGGTTTTTGTGCGGCGGCCCGTTCCGCGGGCCGGATCCGGTCCGGTTTTTGCGCGGCGGCCCTGATCCAGTCCGGTTTTTGCGCGGCGGCCCGTTCCGCGGGCCGGATCCGATCCGGTTTTTGCGCGGCGGCCCTGATCCGCTCCGGTTTTTGCGCGGCGGCCCATTCCGCGGGCCAGATCCGCTCCGGTTTTTGCGCGGCGGCCCGTTCCGCGGGCCGGATCCGCTCCGGTTTTTGCGCGGCAGCCCCGATCCGCTCCGGTTTTTGTGCGGCGGCCCGTTCCGCGGGCCGGATCCGCTCCGGTTTTTGCGCGGCGGCCCGTTCCGCGGGCCGCATCCGCTCCGGTTTTTGCGCGGCGGCCCCCATCCGCTCCGGTTTTTGTGCGGCAGCCCATTCCGCGGGCCGGATCCGCTCCGGTTTTTGCGCGGCGGCCCCGATCCTGTCCGGGTTTTGCGCGGCGGCACGTTCCGCGGGCCGCATCCGCTCCGGTTTTTGCGCGGCGGCCCCCATCCGCTCCGGTTTTTGTGCGGCAGCCCATTCCGCGGGCCGGATCCGCTCCGGTTTTTGCGCGGCGGCCCCGATCCTGTCCGGTTTTTGCGCGGCGGCCCGTTCCGCGGGCCGGATCCGCTGTGGTTTTTGCGCGGCGGCCCCGATCCGGTCCGCTTTTTGTGCGGCAGCCCGTTCCGCGGGCCGGATCCGGTCTGTTTTTTGCGCGGCGGCCCCCATCTGGTCCGGTTTTTGTGCGGCGGCCCGTTCCGCGGTCCAGATCCGGTCCGGTTTTTACGCGGCGGCCCCGATCCGGTCCGGTTTTTGCGCGGCGGCCCGTTCCGCGGGCCGGATCCTCTCCGGTTTTTGCGCGGCGGCCCCGATCCGCTCCGGTTTTTGTGCGGCAGCCCGTTCCGCGGGCCGCATCCGGTCTGGTTTTTGCGCGGCGGCCCGTTCCGCGGGCCGGATCCGCTCCGGTTTTTGCGCGGCGGCCCCGATCCGGTCCGGTTTTTGCGCTGCGGCCCTTTCCGCGGGCCGGATCCGCTCCGGTTTTTGCGCGGTGGCTCCGATCCGGTCCGGTTTTTGCGCGGCGGCCCGTTCCGCGGACCGGATCCGCTGCGGTTTTTGCGCGGCAGCCCCGAGCCGCTCCGGTTTTTGCGCGGCGGCCCGTTCCGCGGGCCGGATCCGCTCCGGTTTTTGCGCGGCGGCCCCGATCCGGTCCGGTTTTTGCGCGGCGGCCCGTTCCGCGGGCCGGATCCGGTCCGGTTATTTCGTGGCGACGCATTCCGCGGGCCGGATCCGGTGTGGTTTTTACACGGCGGCGCATTCCGCGGGCCGGATCCGGTCCGTTTTTCCCGCGGCGGCGCATTCCGCGGGCGGGATCCGGTCCGTTTTTCCCCCGGCGGCGCATTCTGCGGGCGGGATCCGGTCCGTTTTTCCCGTGGCGGCGCATTCCGCGGGCCGGATGCGGTCCGTTTTTCACGCGGCGGCGCATTCCGCAGGCCGGATCCGGTTCGTTTTTGCCGCGGCGGCGCATTCCGCGGGCCGGATCCGGTCCGTTTTTTGCGCAGCGGCACATTCCGCGGGCCGGATCAAGTCCGGTTTTTGCGCGGCGGCGCATTCCGTGGGCCAGATCCGGTCCGGTTTTTGTGCGGCGGTGCATTCCGCGGGCCGGATCCGATCCGTATTTTGCACGGCGGCGCATTTTGTGGGCCAGATCCGGTCCGGTTTTTGCGTGGCGGTGTGTACGGTGGGCCGGATCCGCTCTGGTTTTTGCGCGGCGGCCCGCGGGCCGCATCCGCTCCGGTTTTTGCGTGGCAGCCCCGATCCGGTCCGGTTCTTGCGCGGCGGCCCGTTCCGCAGGCCGGATCAAGTCCGGTTTGTGCGCGACGGCCCATTCCGCGGGCCGGATCCGCTCCGGTTTTTGCGCGGCGGCCCCGATCCGGTCCGGTTTTTGCGCGGCGGCCCGTTCCGCAGGCCGGATCAAGTCCGGTTTGTGCGCGGCGGCCCCGATCCGGTCCGGTTTTTGCGCGGCGGCCCGTTCCGCGGGCCGGATCCGGTCCGGTTTTTGCGCGGCGGCCCCGAGCCGATCCGGTTTTTGCGCGGCGGCCCGTTCCGCGGACCGGATCCTGTCCGGTTTTTGCGCGGCGGCCCCGATCCTGTCCTGTTTTTGCGCGGCGGCCCGTTCCGCGGGCCGGATCCGCTCCGGTTTTTGTGCGGTGGCTCCGATCCGGTCCGTTTTTTTCCCAGCGGCCCGTTCCGCGGACCGGATCCGCTCCGCTTTTTGCGCGGCGGCCCCGATCCGGTCCGGTTTTTTCACGGCGGCCCGTTCCGCGGGCCGGATCCGGTGCGGTTTTTGCGCGGCGTCCCCGATCCTGTCCGGTTTTTGCGCGGCGGCCCGTTCCGCGGGCCGGATCCACTCCGGTTTTTGCGCGGCGGCCCCGATCCGGTCCGGTTTTTGCGCGGCGGACCGTTCCGCGGGCCGGATCCGCTGTGGTTTTTGCGCGGCGGCCCCGATCCGGTCCGGTTTTTGTGCGGCAGCCCGTTCTGCGGGCCGGAGCCGGTCCGGTTTTTGCACGGCGGCCCCGATCCGCTCCGGTTTTTGCGTGGCGGCCCGTTCCGCGGGCCCGATCCGATCCGGTTTTTGCGCGGTGGCCCCCTTCCGGTCCGGTTTTTGCGCGGCGGCCCGTTCCGCGGGCCGGATCCGCTCCGGTTTTTGCGCGTCGGCCCCGATCCGCTCCGGTTTTTGCGCGGCGGCCCGTTCCGCGGGCCGGATCCGCTCCGGTTTTTGCGTGGCGGCCCCGATCCGGTCCGGTTTTTGCGTGGCGGCCCGTTCCGCGGGCCGGATCCGCTCCGGTTTTTGTGCGGCGGCCCGTTCCGCGGGCCGGATCCGGTCCGGTTTTTGTGCGGCGGGCCGTTATGCGGGCCGGTTCCGCTCCGGTTTTTGCGCCGCGGCCCGTTCCGCGGCCCGGATCCGCTCCGGTTTTTGCGCGGCGGCCCCAAGCCGGTCCGGTTTTTGCGCGGTGGCCCGTTCCGCGGGCCGGATCCGCTCCAGTTTTTGGGTGACGGCCCGTTCCGCGGGCCGGATCCTGTCCGGTTTTTGCGCGGCGGCCCCGAGCCGGTCCGGTTTTTGCGCGGCGGCCCGTTCCGCGGGCTGGATCCGCTCCGGTTTTTGCGCGGCGGCCCCCATCCGGTCCGGTTTTTGCGCGGCGGCCCGTTCCGCGGGCCGGATCCGCTCCGGTTTTTGCGTGGCGGCCCCGATCCGGTCCGATTTTTGCGCGGCGGCCTGTTCCGCGGGCCGCATCCGGTCCGGTTTTTGCGCGGCGGCCCTGATCCGCTCCGTTTTTTGCGCGGCGGCCCGTTCTGCGCGCCGGATCCGTCCGGTTTTTGCGCGGCGGCCCTGATCCGCTCCGGTTTTTGCGCGGCGGCCCGTTCCACGGGCCGGATCCGGTCCGGTTTTTGCGCGGCGGCCCCGATCCGCTCCGCTTTTTGCGCGGCGGCCCCGGTCCGGACTGGTTTTTGCGCGGCGGCCCCGATCCGCTCCGGTTTTTGCGCGGCGGCCCGTTCCGCGGGCCGGATCCGCTCCGGTTTTTGCGCGGCGGCCCCCATCCGCTCCGGTTTTTGTGCGGCGGCCCGTTCCGCGGGCCGGATCCGGTCCGGTTTTTGCGCGGCGGCCCTGATCCAGTCCGGTTTTTGCGCGGCGGCCCGTTCCGCGGGCCAGATCCGATCCGGTTTTTGCGCGGCGGCCCTGATCCGCTCCGGTTTTTGCGCGGCGGCCCTTTCCGCGGGCCAGATCCGCTCCGGTTTTTGCGCGGCGGCCCGTTCCGCGGGCCGGATCCGCTCCGGTTTTTGCGCGGCAGCCCCGATCCGCTCCGGTTTTTGTGCGGCGGCCCGTTCCGCGGACCGGATCCGCTCCGGTTTTTGCGCGGCGGCCCGTTCCGCGGGCCGCATCCGCTCCGGTTTTTGCGCGGCGGCCCCCATCCGCTCCGGTTTTTGTGCGGCAGCCCATTCCGCGGGCCGGATCCGCTCCGGTTTTTGCGCGGCGGCCCCGATCCTGTCCGGTTTTTGCGCGGCGGCACGTTCCGCGGGCCGCATCCGCTCCGGTTTTTGCGCGGCGGCCCCCATCCGCTCCGGTTTTTGTGCGGCAGCCCATTCCGCGGGCCGGATCCGCTCCGGTTTTTGCGCGGCGGCCCCGATCCTGTCCGGTTTTTGCGCGGCGGCCCGTTCCGCGGGCCGCATCCGCTCCGGTTTTTGCGCGGCGGCCCCGATCCGGTCCGCTTTTTGTGCGGCAGCCCGTTCCGCGGGCCGGATCCGGTCTGTTTTTTGCGCGGCGGCCCCCATCTGGTCCGGTTTTTGCGCGGCGGCCCGTTCCGCGGCCCCGATCCGCTCCGCTTTTTGCGCGGCGGCCCCGATCCGGTCCGGTTCTTGCGCGGTGGACCCGAGCCGGTCCGGTTTTTTCCGCGGCGGCCCGTTCCGCGGGCTGGATCCGTTCCGGTTTTTGCGCGGCGGCCCCGATCCGCTCCGGTTTTTGCGCGGCGGCCCGTTCCGCGGGCCGCATCCGGTCCGGTTTTTGCGCGGCGGCCCCCATCCGCTCCGGTTTTTGTGCGGCAGCCCATTCCGCGAACCGGATCCGCTCCGGTTTTTGCGCGGCGGCCCCGATCCTGTCCGGTTTTTGCGCGGCGGCCCGTTCCGCGGGCCGGATCCGCTCCGGTTTTTGCGCGGCGGCCCCAATCCTGTCCGGTTTTTGCGCGGCGGCCCGTTCCGCGGTCCAGATCCGGTCCGGTTTTTACGCGGCGGCCCCGATCCGGTCCGGTTTTTGCGCGGCGGCCCGTTCCGCGGGCCGGATCCTCTCCGGTTTTTGCGCGGCGGCCCCGATCCGCTCCGGTTTTTCCGCGGCGGCCCGTTCCGCGGGCCGCATCCGGTCTGGTTTTTGCGCGGCGGCCCGTTCCGCGGGCCGGATCCGCTCCGGTTTTTGCGCGGCGGCCCCGATCCGGTCCGGTTTTTGCACGGCGGCCCTTTCCGCGGGCCGGATCCGCACCGGTTTTTGCGCGGTGGCTCCGATCCGGTCCGGTTTTTGCGCGGCGGCCCGTTCCGCGGACCGGATCCGCTGCGGTTTTTGCGCGGCGGCCCCGAGCCGCTCCGGTTTTTGCGCGGCGGCCCGTTCCGCGGGCCGGATCCAGTCCGGTTTTTGCGCGGCGGCCCCGATCCGGTCCGGTTTTTGCGCGGCGGCCCGTTCCGCGGGCCGGATCCGGTCCGGTTATTTCGTGGCGACGCATTCCGCGGGCCGGATCCGGTGTGGTTTTTACACGGCGGCGCATTCCGCGGGCCGGATCCGGTCCGTTTTTTCCCGCGGCGGCGCATTCCGTGGGCCGGATCCTGTCCGGTTTTTGCGCGGCGGCGCATTCCGCGGGCCGGATCAGGTCCGGTTTTTGCGCGGCGGCCCGTTCCGCGGGCCGGATCCGCTCCGGTTTTTGCGCGGCGGCCCCGATCCGCTCCGGTTTTTGCGCGGCGGCCCGTTCCGCGGGCCGGATCCGGTCCGGTTTTTGCGTGGCGGCCCCGATCCGGTCCGGTTTTTGCGTGGCGGCCCGTTCCGCGGGCCGGATCCGCTCCGGTTTTTGTGCGGCGGCCCGTTCCGCGGGCCGGATCCGGTCCGGTTTTTGTGCGGCGGGCCGTTATGCGGGCCGGTTCCGCTCCGGTTTTTGCGCCGCGGCCCGTTCCGCGGCCCGGATCCGCTCCGGTTTTTGCGCGGCGGCCCGAAGCCGGTCCGGTTTTTGCGCGGTGGCCCGTTCCGCGGGCCGGATCCGCTCCAGTTTTTGGGTGACGGCCCGTTCCGCGGGCCGGATCCTGTCCGGTTTTTGCGCGGCGGCCCCGAGCCGGTCCGGTTTTTGCGCGGCGGCCCGTTCCGCGGGCTGGATCCGCTCCGGTTTTTGCGCGGCGGCCCCCATCCGGTCCGGTTTTTGCGCGGCGGCCCGTTCCGCGGGCCGGATCCGCTCCGGTTTTTGCGTGGCGGCCCCCATCCGGTCCGATTTTTGCGCGGCGGCCTGTTCCGCGGGCCGCATCCGGTCCGGTTTTTGCGCGGCGGCCCTGATCCGCTCCGTTTTTTGCGCGGCGGCCCGTTCTGCGCGCCGGATCCGTCCGGTTTTTGCGCGGCGGCCCTGATCCGCTCCGGTTTTTGCGCGGCGGCCCGTTCCACGGGCCGGATCCGGTCCGGTTTTTGCGCGGCGGCCCCGATCCGCTCCGCTTTTTGCGCGGCGGCCCCGGTCCGGACTGGTTTTTGCGCGGCGGCCCCGATCCGATCCGGTTTTTGCGCGGCGGCCCGTTCCGCGGGCCGGATCCGCTCCGGTTTTTGCGCGGCGGCCCCCATCCGCTCCGGTTTTTGTGCGGCGGCCCGTTCCGCGGGCCGGATCCGGTCCGGTTTTTGCGCGGCGGCCCTGATCCAGTCCGGTTTTTGCGCGGCGGCCCGTTCCGCGGGCCGGATCCGATCCGGTTTTTGCGCGGCGGCCCTGATCCGCTCCGGTTTTTGCGCGGCGGCCCATTCCGCGGGCCAGATCCGCTCCGGTTTTTGCGCGGCGGCCCGTTCCGCGGGCCGGATCCGCTCCGGTTTTTGCGCGGCAGCCCCGATCCGCTCCGGTTTTTGTGCGGCGGCCCGTTCCGCGGGCCGGATCCGCTCCGGTTTTTGCGCGGCGGCCCGTTCCGCGGGCCGCATCCGCTCCGGTTTTTGCGCGGCGGCCCCCATCCGCTCCGGTTTTTGTGCGGCAGCCCATTCCGCGGGCCGGATCCGCTCCGGTTTTTGCGCGGCGGCCCCGATCCTGTCCGGGTTTTGCGCGGCGGCACGTTCCGCGGGCCGCATCCGCTCCGGTTTTTGCGCGGCGGCCCCCATCCGCTCCGGTTTTTGTGCGGCAGCCCATTCCGCGGGCCGGATCCGCTCCGGTTTTTGCGCGGCGGCCCCGATCCTGTCCGGTTTTTGCGCGGCGGCCCGTTCCGCGGGCCGGATCCGCTGTGGTTTTTGCGCGGCGGCCCCGATCCGGTCCGCTTTTTGTGCGGCAGCCCGTTCCGCGGGCCGGATCCGGTCTGTTTTTTGCGCGGCGGCCCCCATCTGGTCCGGTTTTTGCGCGGCGGCCCGTTCCGCGGCCCCGATCCGCTCCGCTTTTTGCGCGGCGGCCCCGATCCGGTCCGGTTCTTGCGCGGTGGACCCGAGCCGGTCCGGTTTTTCCGCGGCGGCCCGTTCCGCGGGCTGGATCCGTTCCGGTTTTTGCGCGGCGGCCCCGATCCGCTCCGGTTTTTGCGCGGCGGCCCGTTCCGCGGGCCGGATCCGCTCCGGTTTTTGCGCGGCGGCCCCAATCCTGTCCGGTTTTTGCGCGGCGGCCCGTTCCGCGGTCCAGATCCGGTCCGGTTTTTACGCGGCGGCTCCGATCCGGTCCGGTTTTTGCGCGGCGGCCCGTTCCGCGGGCCGGATCCTCTCCGGTTTTTGCGCGGCGGCCCCGATCCGCTCCGGTTTTTGTGCGGCAGCCCGTTCCGCGGGCCGCATCCGGTCTGGTTTTTGCGCGGCGGCCCGTTCCGCGGGCCGGATCCGCTCCGGTTTTTGCGCGGCGGCCCCGATCCGGTCCGGTTTTTGCACGGCGGCCCTTTCCGCGGGCCGGATCCGCACCGGTTTTTGCGCGGTGGCTCCGATCCGGTCCGGTTTTTGCGCGGCGGCCCGTTCCGCGGACCGGATCCGCTGCGGTTTTTTGCGCGGCGGCCCCGAGCCGCTCCGGTTTTTGCGCGGCGGCCCGTTCCGCGGGCCGGATCCAGTCCGGTTTTTGCGCGGCGGCCCCGATCCGGTCCGGTTTTTGCGCGGCGGCCCGTTCCGCGGGCCGGATCCGGTCCGGTTATTTCGTGGCGACGCATTCCGCGGGCCGGATCCGGTGTGGTTTTTACACGGCGGCGCATTCCGCGGGCCGGATCCGGTCCGTTTTTCCCGCGGCGGCGCATTCCGCGGGCGGGATCTGGTCCGTTTTTCCCGCGGCGGCGCATTCCGTGGGCCGGATCCTGTCCGGTTTTTGCGCGGCGGCGCATTCCGCGGGCCGGATCAGGTCTGGTTTTTGCGCGGCGGCACATTCCACGGGCCGGATCTGGTCAGGTTTTTCCACAGCGGAGCATTCCGCGGGCCGCATCCGGTCCGGTTTTTGTGCGGCGGCGCATTCCGCCGGCCGGATCCGGTCCGTTTTTCCCCCGGCGGCGCATTCTGCGGGCGGGATCCGGTCCGTTTTTCCCGTGGCGGCGCATTCCGCGGGCCGGATGCGGTCCGTTTTTCACGCGGCGGCGCATTCCGCAGGCCGGATCCGGTTCGTTTTTGCCGCGGCGGCGCATTCCGCGGGCCGGATCCGGTCCGTTTTTTGCGCAGCGGCACATTCCGCGGGCCGGATCAAGTCCGGTTTTTGCGCGGCGGCGCATTCCGTGGGCCAGATCCGGTCCGGTTTTTGTGCGGCGGTGCATTCCGCGGGCCGGATCCGATCCGTATTTTGCACGGCGGCGCATTTTGCGGGCCAGATCCGGTCCGGTTTTTGCGTGGCGGTGTGTACGGTGGGCCGGATCCGCTCTGGTTTTTGCGCGGCGGCCCGCGGGCCGCATCCGCTCCGGTTTTTGCGTGGCAGCCCCGATCCGGTCCGGTTCTTGCGCGGCGGCCCGTTCCGCAGGCCGGATCAAGTCCGGTTTCTGCGCGACGGCCCATTCCGCGGGCCGGATCCGCTCCGGTTTTTGCGCGGCAGCCCCGATCCGGTCCGGTGTTTGCGCGGCGGCCCCGAGCCGATCCGGTTTTTGCGCGGCGGCCCGTTCCGCGGACCGGATCCTGTCCGGTTTTTGCGCGGCGGCCCCGATCCTGTCCTGTTTTTGCGCGGCGGCCCGTTCCGCGGGCCGGATCCGCTCCGGTTTTTGTGCGGTGGCTCCGATCCGGTCCGTTTTTTTTCCCAGCGGCCCGTTCCGCGGGCCGGATCCGCTCCGCTTTTTGCGCGGCGGCCCCGATCCGGTCCGGTTTTTTCACGGCGGCCCGTTCCGCGGGCCGGATCCGGTCCGGTTTTTGCGCGGCGTCCCCGATCCTGTCCGGTTTTTGCGCGGCGGCCCGTTCCGCGGGCCGGATCCGCTCCGGTTTTTGCGCGGCGGCCCCGATCCGGTCCGGTTTTTGCGCGGCGGCCCGTTCCGCGGGCCGGATCCGCTGTGGTTTTTGCGCGGCGGCCCCCATCCGGTCCGGTTTTTGTGCGGCAGCCCGTTCTGCGGGCCGGAGCCGGTCCGGTTTTTGCACGGCGGCCCCGATCCGGTCCGGTTTTTGCGCGGCGGCCCGTTCCGCGGGCCCGATCCGGTCCGGTTTTTGCGCGGCGGCCCCGATCCGGTCCGGTTTTTTGCGCGGCGGCCCGTTCCGCGGGCCGGATCCGCTCCGGTTTTTGCGCGGCGGCCCCGATCCTGTCCGGTTTTTGCGCGGCGGCCCGTTCCGCGGGCCGGATCCGGTCCGGTTTTTGCGTGGCGGCCCCGATCCGGTCCGGTTTTTGCGTGGCGGCCCGTTCCGCGGGCCGGATCCGCTCCGGTTTTTGTGCGGCGGCCCGTTCCGCGGGCCGGATCCGGTCCGGTTTTTGTGCGGCGGGCCGTTATGCGGGCCGGTTCCGCTCCGGTTTTTGCGCCGCGGCCCATTCCGCGGGCCGGATCCGCTCCGGTTTTTGCGCGGCGGCCCCAAGCCGGTCTGGTTTTTGCGCGGCGGCCCGTTCCGCGGGCTGGATCCGGTCCGGTTTTTGCGCGGCGGCCCCCATCCGGTCCGGTTTTTGCGCGGTGGCCCGGTCCGCGGGCCGGATCCGCTCCAGTTTTTGGGCGACGGCCCGTTCCGCGGGCCGGAGCCGGTCCGGTTTTTGCGCGGCGGCCCCGATCCGCTCCGGTTTTTGCGCGGCGGCCCGTTCCGCGGGCTGGATCCGCTCCGGTTTTTGCGCGGCGGCCCCGATCCGGTCAGGTTTTTGTGCGGCAGCCCGTTCCGCGGACCGGATCCGGTCCGGTTTTTGCGCGGCGGCCCTGATCCGGTCCGGTTTTTGCGCGGCGGCCCGTTCCGCGGGCCTCATCCGGTCCGGTTTTTGCGCGGCGGCCCTGATCCGGTCCAGTTTTTGCGCAGCGGCCCGTTCCGCGGGCCAGATCCGCTCCGGTTTTTGCGCGGCGGCCCGTTCCGCGGGCCGGATCCCCTCCGGTTTTTGCGCGGCAGCCCCGATCCGCTCCGGTTTTTGTGCGGCGGCCCGTTCCGCGGGCCGCATCCGCTCCGCTTTTTGCGCGGCGGCCCGTTCCGCTCCGGTTTTTGCGCGGCGGCCCCGATCCGCTCTGGTTTTTGTGCGGCAGCCCGTTCCGCGGGCCGGATCCGGTCCGCTTTTTGCGTGGCGGCCCCCATCCGCTCCGGTTTTTGCGCTGCGGTCCATTCCGCGGTCCGGATCCGCTCCGCTTTTTGCGCGGCGGCCCCGATCCGGTCTGGTTTTTGCGCGGTGGACCCGAGCCGGTCCGGTTTTTGCGCGGCGGCCCGTTCCGCGGGCTGTATCCGCTCCGGTTTTTGCGCGGCGGCCCCGATCCTGTCCGGTTTTTGCGCGGCGGCACGTTCCGCGGGCCGCATCCGCTCCGGTTTTTGCGCGGCGGCCCCCATCCGCTCCGGTTTTTGTGCGGCAGCCCATTCCGCGTGCCGGATCCGCTCCGGTTTTTGCGCGGCGGCCCCGATCCTGTCCGGTTTTTGCGCGGCGGCCCGTTCCGCGGGCCGCATCCGGTCCGGTTTTTGCGCGGCGGCCCCAATCCTGTCCGGTTTTTGCGCGGCGGCCCGTTCCGCGGACCGGATCCGCTCCGGTTTTTGCGCGGCGGCCCCGATCCTGTCCGGTTTTTGCGCGGCGGACCGTTCCGCGGACCGGATCCTGTCCGGTTTTTGCGCGGCGGCCCCGATCCGGTCCGGTTTTTGCGCGGCGGCCCGTTCCCCGGGCCGGATCCGCTCCGGTTTTTGCGCGGCGGCCCCGATCCGCTCCGGTTTTTGTGCCGCGGCCCGTTCCGCGGGCCGGATCCGCTCCGGTTTTTGCGCGGCGGCCCCGATCCGGTCAGGTTTTTGTGCGGCAGCCCGTTCCGCGGACCGGATCCGGTCCGGTTTTTGCGCGGCGGCCCTGATCCGGTCCGGTTTTTGCGCGGCGGCCCGTTCCGCGGGACGCATCCGGTCCGGTTTTTGCGCGGCGGCCCTGATCCGGTCCAGTTTTTGCGCAGCGGCCCGTTCCGCGGGCCAGATCCGCTCCGGTTTTTGCGCGGCGGCCCGTTCCGCGGGTCGGATCCCCTCCGGTTTTTGCGCGGCAGCCCCGATCCGCTCCGGTTTTTGTGCGGCGGCCCGTTCCGCGGGCCGGATCCCCTCCGGTTTTTGCGCGGCAGCCCCGATCCGCTCCGGTTTTTGTGCGGCGGCCCGTTCCGCGGGCCGGATCCCCTCCGGTTTTTGCGCGGCGGCCCCGATCCGCTCCGGTTTTTGTGCGGCAGCCCGTTCCGCGGGCCGGATCCGGTCCGGTTTTTGCGTGGCGGCCCCCATCCGCTCCGGTTTTTGCGCGGCGGTCCATTCCGCGGGCCGGATCCGCTCCGCTTTTTGCGCGGCGGCCCCGATCCGGTCTGTTTTTTGCGCGGTGGACCCGAGCCGGTCCGGTTTTTGCGCGGCGGCCCGTTCCGCGGGCTGTATCCGCTCCGGTTTTTGCGCGGCGGCCCCGAGCCGGTCCGGTTTTTGCGCGGCGGCACGTTCCGCGGGCCGCATCCGCTCCGGTTTTTGCGCGGCGGCCCCCATCCGCTCCGGTTTTTGTGCGGCAGCCCATTCCGCGTGCCGGATCCGCCTCGGTTTTTGGCGGCGGCCCCGATCCTGTCCGGTTTTTGCGCGGCGGCCCGTTCCGCGGGCCGCATCCGGTCCGGTTTTTGCGCGGCGGCCCCAATCCTGTCCGGTTTTTGTGCGGCGGCCCGTTCCGCGGACCGGATCCGCTCCGGTTTTTGCGCGGCGGCCCCGATCCTGTCCGGTTTTTGCGCGGTGGACCGTTCCGCGGACCGGATCCTGTCCGGTTTTTGCGCGGCGGCCCCGATCCGGTCCGGTTTTTGCGCGGCGGCCCGTTCCCCGGGCCGGATCCGCTCCGGTTTTTGCGCGGCGGCCCCGATCCGCTCCGGTTTTTGTGCCGCGGCCCGTTCCGCCGGCCGCATCCGCTCCGGTTTTTGCGCGGCGGCCGGTTCCGCGGGCCGGATCCGGTCCGGTTTTTGCGCGGCAGCCCCGATCCTGTCCGGTTTTTGCGCTGCGGCCCGTTCCGCGGGCCGGATCCTGTCCGGTTTTTGCGCGGTGGCTCCGATCCGGTCCGGTTTTTGCGCGGCGGCCCGTTCCGCGGACCGGATCCGCTGCGGTTTTTGCGCGGCGGCCCCGAGCCAGTCTGGTTTTTGCGCGGCGGCCCGTTCCGCGGGCCGGATCCGCTCCGGTTTTTGCGTGGCGGCCCAGATCCGGTCCGATTTTTGCGCGGCGGCCCGTTCCGCGGGCCGCATCCGGTCCGGTTTTTGCGCGGCGGCCCTGATCCGCTCCGTTTTTTGCGCGGCGGCCCGTTCTGCGCGCCGGATCCGTCCGGTTTTTGCGCGGCGGCCCTGATCCGCTCCGGTTTTTGCGCGGCGGCCCGTTCCACGGGCTGGATCCGGTCCGGTTTTTGCGCGGTGGACCCGAGCCGGTCCGGTTTTTGCGCGGCGGCCCCGATCCGGACTGGTTTTTGCGCGGCGGCCCCGATCCGCTCCGGTTTTTGCGCGGCGGCCCGTTCCGCGGGCCGGATCCGCTCCGGTTTTTGCGCGGCGGCCCCCATCCGCTCCGGTTTTTGTGCGGCGGCCCGTTCCGCGGGCCGGATCCGCTCCGGTTTTTGCGCGGCGGCCCTGATCCAGTCCGGTTTTTGCGCGGCGGCCCGTTCCGCGGGCCGGATCCGCTCCGGTTTTTGCGCGGCGGCCCTGATCCGGTCCGGTTTTTGCGCGGCGGCCCATTCCGCGGGCCGGATCCGGTCCGGTTTTTGCGCGGCGGCCCGTTCCGCGGGCCGGATCCGCTCCGGTTTTTGCGCGGCAGCCCCGATCCGCTCCGGTTTTTGTGCGGCGGCCCGTTCCGCGGGCCGGATCCGCTCCGGTTTTTGCGCGGCGGCCCGTTCCGCAGGCCGCATCCGCTCCGGTTTTTGCGCGGCGGCCCCCATCCGCTCCGGTTTTTGTGCGGCAGCCCATTCCGCGGGCCGGATCCGCTCCGGTTTTTGCGCGGCGGCCCCGATCCTGTCCGGTTTTTGCGCGGCGGCACGTTCCGCGGGCCGCATCCGCTCCGGTTTTTGCGCGGCGGCCCCCATCCGCGCCGGTTTTTGTGCGGCAGCCCATTCCGCGGGCCGGATCCGCTCCGGTTTTTGCGCGGCGGCCCCGATCCTGTCCGGTTTTTGCGCGGCGGCCCGTTCCGCGGGCCGCATCCGCTCCGGTTTTTGCGCGGCGGCCCCAATCCTGTCCGGTTTTTGCGCGGCGGCCCGTTCCGCGGACCGGATCCGCTCCGGTTTTTGCGCGGCGGCCCCGATCCTGTCCGGTTTTTGCGCGGCGGACCGTTCCGCGGACCGGATCCTGTCCGGTTTTTGCGCGGCGGCCCCGATCCGGTCCGGTTTTTGCGCGGCGGCCCGTTCCCCGGGCCGGATCCGCTCCGGTTTTTGCGCGGCGGCCCCGATCCGCTCCGGTTTTTGTGCCGCGGCCCGTTCCGCGGGCCGGATCCGCTCCGGTTTTTGCGCGGCGGCCGGTTCCGCGGGCCGGATCCGGTCCGGTTTTTGCGCGGCAGCCCCGATCCTGTCCGGTTTTTGCGCTGCGACCCGTTCCGCGGGCCGGATCCTGTCCGGTTTTTGCGCGGTGGCTCCGATCCGGTCCGGTTTTTGCGCGGCGGCCCGTTCCGCGGACCGGATCCGCTGCGGTTTTTGCGCGGCGGCCCCGAGCCGGTCCGGTTTTTGCGCGGCGGCCCGTTCCGCGGGCCGGATCCGCTCCGGTTTTTGCGTGGCGGCCCAGATCCGGTCCGATTTTTGCGCGGCGGCCCGTTCCGCGGGCCGCATCCGGTCCGGTTTTTGCGCGGCGGCCCTGATCCGCTCCGTTTTTTGCGCGGCGGCCCGTTCTGCGCGCCGGATCCGTCCGGTTTTTGCGCGGCGGCCCTGATCCGCTCCGGTTTTTGCGCGGCGGCCCGTTCCACGGGCTGGATCCGGTCCGGTTTTTGCGCGGTGGACCCGAGCCGGTCCGGTTTTTGCGCGGCGGCCCCGATCCGGACTGGTTTTTGCGCGGCGGCCCCGATCCGCTCCGGTTTTTGCGCGGCGGCCCGTTCCGCGGGCCGGATCCGCTCCGGTTTTTGCGCGGCGGCCCCCATCCGGTCCGGTTTTTGTGCGGCGGCCCGTTCCGCGGGCCGGATCCGCTCCGGTTTTTGCGCGGCGGCCCTGATCCAGTCCGGTTTTTGCGCGGCGGCCCGTTCCGCGGGCCGGATCCGCTCCGGTTTTTGCGCGGCGGCCCTGATCCGGTCCGGTTTTTGCGCGGCGGCCCATTCCGCGGGCCGGATCCGCTTCGGTTTTTGCGCGGCGGCCCGTTCCGCGGGCCGGATCCGCTCCGGTTTTTGCGCGGCAGCCCCGATCCGCTCCGGTTTTTGTGCGGCGGCCCGTTCCGCGGGCCGGATCCGCTCCGGTTTTTGCGCGGCGGCCCGTTCCGCAGGCCGCATCCGCTCCGGTTTTTGCGCGGCGGCCCCCATCCGCTCCGGTTTTTGTGCGGCAGCCCATTCCGCGGGCCGGATCCGCTCCGGTTTTTGCGCGGCGGCCCCGATCCTATCCGGTTTTTGCGCGGCGGCACGTTCCGCGGGCCGCATCCGCTCCGGTTTTTGCGCGGCGGCCCCCATCCGCGCCGGTTTTTGTGCGGCAGCCCATTCCGCGGGCCGGATCCGCTCCGGTTTTTGCGCGGCGGCCCCGATCCTGTCCGGTTTTTGCGCGGCGGCCCGTTCCGCGGGCCGCATCCGCTCCGGTTTTTGCGCGGCGGCCCCAATCCTGTCCGGTTTTTGCGCGGCGGCCCGTTCCGCGGACCGGATCCGCTCCGGTTTTTGCGCGGCGGCCCCGATCCTGTCCGGTTTTTGCGCGGCGGACCGTTCCGCGGAGCGGATCCTGTCCGGTTTTTGCGCGGCGGCCCCGATCCGGTCCGGTTTTTGCGCGGCGGCCCGTTCCGCGGTCCGGATCCGCTCCGGTTTTTGCGCGGCGGCCCCGATCCGCTCCGGTTTTTGTGCCGCGGCCCGTTCCGCGGGCCGGATCCGCTCCGGTTTTTGCGCGGCGGCCGGTTCCGCGGGCCGGATCCGGTCCGGTTTTTGCGCGGCAGCCCCGATCCTGTCCGGTTTTTGCGCTGCGACCCGTTCCGCGGGCCGGATCCTGTCCGGTTCTTGCGCGGTGGCTCCGATCCGGTCCGGTTTTTGCGCGGCGGCCCGTTCCGCGGACCGGATCCGCTGCGGTTTTTGCGCGGCGGCCCCGAGCCGGTCCGGTTTTTGCACGGCGGCCCGTTCCGCGGGCCAGATCCGCTCCGGTTTTTGCGTGGCGGCCCAGATCCGGTCCGATTTTTGCGCGGCGGCCTGTTCCGCGGGCCGCATCCGGTCCGGTTTTTGCGCGGCGGCCCCGAGCCGATCTGTTTTTTGCGCGGCGGCCCGTTCCGCGGGCCGGATCCGTCCGGTTTTTGCCCGGCGGCCCTGATCCGCTCCGGTTTTTGCGCGGCGGCCCCGATCCGCTCCGGTTTTTGCGCGGCGGCCCGTTCCGCGGGCCGGATCCGCTCCGGTTTTTGCGCGGCGGCCCCGATCCGGTCCGGTTTTTGCGCGGCGGCCCGTTCCGCGGGCCGGATCCGCTGTGGTTTTTGCGCGGCGGCCCCCATCCGGTCCGGTTTTTGTGCGGCAGCCCGTTCTGCGGGCCGGAGCCGGTCCGGTTTTTGCACGGCGGCCCCGATCCGCTCCGGTTTTTGCGCGGCGGCCCGTTCCGCGGGCTGGATCCGCTCCGGTTTTTTGCGCGGCGGCCCCGATCCGGTCAGGTTTTTGTGCGGCAGCCCGTTCCGCGGACCGGATCCGGTCCGGTTTTTGCGCGGCGGCCCTGATCCGGTCCGGGTTTTTTGCGCGGCGGCCCGTTCCGCGGGCCTCATCCGGTCCGGTTTTTGCGCGGCGGCCCTGATCCGGTCCAGTTTTTGCGCAGCGGCCCGTTCCGCGGGCCAGATCCGCTCCGGTTTTTGTGCGGCGGCCCGTTCCGCGGGCCGCATCCGCTCCGCTTTTTGCGCGGCGGCCCCGATCCGCTCCGGTTTTTGCGCGGCGGCCCCGATCCGCTCCGGTTTTTGTGCGGCAGCCCGTTCCGCGGGCCGGATCCGGTCCGCTTTTTGCGTGGCGGCCCCCATCCGCTCCGGTTTTTGCGCTGCGGTCCATTCCGCGGGCCGGATCCGCTCCGCTTTTTGCGCGGCGGCCCCGATCCGGTCTGGTTTTTTGCGCGGTGGACCCGAGCCGGTCCGGTTTTTGCGCGGCGGCCCGTTCCGCGGGCTGTATCCGCTCCGGTTTTTGCGCGGGCGGCCCCGATCCTGTCCGGTTTTTGCGCGGCGGCACGTTCCGCGGGCCGCATCCGCTCCGGTTTTTGCGCGGCGGCCCCCATCCGCTCCGGTTTTTGTGCGGCAGCCCATTCCGCGTGCCGGATCCGCTCCGGTTTTTGCGCGGCGGCCCCGATCCTGTCCGGTTTTTGCGCGGCGGCCCGTTCCGCGGGCCGCATCCGGTCCGGTTTTTCCGCGGCGGCCCCAATCCTGTCCGGTTTTTGCGCGGCGGCCCGTTCCGCGGACCGGATCCGCTCCGGTTTTTGCGCGGCGGCCCCGATCCTGTCCGGTTTTTGCGCGGCGGACCGTTCCGCGGACCGGATCCTGTCCGGTTTTTGCGCGGCGGCCCCGATCCGGTCCGGTTTTTGCGCGGCGGCCCGTTCCCCGGGCCGGATCCGCTCCGGTTTTTGCGCGGCGGGCCCCGATCCGCTCCGGTTTTTGTGCCGCGGCCCGTTCCGCGGGCCGGATCCGCTCCGGTTTTGCGCGGCGGCCCCGATCCGGTCAGGGCGGCAGCCCGTTCCGCGGACCGGATCCGGTCCGGTTTTTGCGCGGCGGCCCTGATCCGGTCCGGTTTTTGCGCGGCGGCCCGTTCCGCGGGCCTCATCCGGTCCGGTTTTTGCGCGGCGGCCCTGATCCGGTCCAGTTTTTGCGCAGCGGCCCGTTCCGCGGGCCAGATCCGCTCCGGTTTTTGCGCGGCGGCCCGTTCCGCGGGTCGGATCCCCTCCGGTTTTTGCGCGGCAGCCCCGATCCGCTCCGGTTTTTGTGCGGCGGCCCGTTCCGCGGGCCGGATCCCCTCCGGTTTTTGCGCGGCAGCCCCGATCCGCTCCGGTTTTTGTGCGGCGGCCCGTTCCGCGGGCCGGATCCCCTCCGGTTTTTGCGCGGCGGCCCCGATCCGCTCCGGTTTTTGTGCGGCAGCCCGTTCCGCGGGCCGGATCCGGTCCGGTTTTTGCGTGGCGGCCCCCATCCGCTCCGGTTTTTGCGCGGCGGTCCATTCCGCGGGCCGGATCCGCTCCGCTTTTTGCGCGGCGGCCCCGATCCGGTCTGTTTTTTGCGCGGTGGACCCGAGCCGGTCCGGTTTTTGCGCGGCGGCCCGTTCCGCGGGCTGTATCCGCTCCGGTTTTTGCGCGGCGGCCCCGAGCCGGTCCGGTTTTTGCGCGGCGGCACGTTCCGCGGGCCGCATCCGCTCCGGTTTTTGCGCGGCGGCCCCCATCCGCTCCGGTTTTTGTGCGGCAGCCCATTCCGCGTGCCGGATCCGCCTCGGTTTTTGGCGGCGGCCCCGATCCTGTCCGGTTTTTGCGCGGCGGCCCGTTCCGCGGGCCGCATCCGGTCCGGTTTTTTGCGCGGCGGCCCCAATCCTGTCCGGTTTTTGTGCGGCGGCCCGTTCCGCGGACCGGATCCGCTCCGGTTTTTGCGCGGCGGCCCCGATCCTGTCCGGTTTTTGCGCGGTGGACCGTTCCGCGGACCGGATCCTGTCCGGTTTTTGCGCGGCGGCCCCGATCCGGTCCGGTTTTTTGCGCGGCGGCCCGTTCCCCGGGCCGGATCCGCTCCGGTTTTTGCGCGGCGGCCCCGATCCGCTCCGGTTTTTGTGCCGCGGCCCGTTCCGCGGGCCGGATCCGCTCCGTTTTTGCGCGGCGGCCGGTCCGCGGGCCGGATCCGGTCCGGTTTTTGCGCGGCAGCCCCGATCCTGTCCGGTTTTTGCGCTGCGGCCCGTTCCGCGGGCCGGATCCTGTCCGGTTTTTGCGCGGTGGCTCCGATCCGGTCCGGTTTTTGCGCGGCGGCCCGTTCCGCGGACCGGATCCGCTGCGGTTTTTGCGCGGCGGCCCCGAGCCGGTCTGGTTTTTGCGCGGGCGGCCCGTTCCGCGGGCCGGATCCGCTCCGGTTTTTGCGTGGCGGCCCAGATCCGGTCCGATTTTTGCGCGGCGGCCCGTTCCGCGGGCCGCATCCGGTCCGGTTTTTGCGCGGCGGCCCTGATCCGCTCCGTTTTTTGCGCGGCGGCCCCTTCTGCGCGCCGGATCCGTCCGGTTTTTGCGCGGCGGCCCCGATCCTGTCGGTTTTTTGCGCGGCGGCCCGTTCCACGGGCTGGATCCGGTCCGGTTTTTGCGCGGTGGACCCGAGCCGGTCCGGTTTTTGCGCGGCGGCCCCGATCCGGACTGGTTTTTGCGCGGCGGCCCCGATCCGCTCCGGTTTTTGCGCGGCGGCCCGTTCCGCGGGCCGGATCCGCTCCGGTTTTTGCGCGGCGGCCCCCATCCGGTCCGGTTCCGGTTTTTGTGCGGCGGCCCGTTCGCGGGCCGGATCCGCTCCGGTTTTTGCGCGGCGGCCCTGATCCAGTCCGGTTTTTGCGCGGCGGCCCGTTCCGCGGCCGGATCCGCTCCGGTTTTTTGCGCGGCGGCCCTGATCCGGTCCGGTTTTTGCGCGGCGGCCCATTCCGCGGGCCGGATCCGCTCCGGTTTTGCGCGGCGGCCCGTTCCGCGGGCCGGATCCGCTCCGTTTTTGCGCGGCAGCCCCGATCCGCTCCGGTTTTTGTGCGGCGGCCCGTTCCGCGGGCCGGATCCGCTCCGGTTTTTGCGCGGCGGCCCGTTCCGCAGGCCGCATCCGCTCCGGTTTTTGCGCGGCGGCCCCCATCCGCTCCGGTTTTTGTGCGGCAGCCATTCCGCGGGCCGGATCCGCTCCGGTTTTTGCGCGGCGGCCCGATCCTCTCGGTTTTTGTGCGGCGGCACGTTCCGCGGGCCGCATCCGCTCCGGTTTTTGCGCGGCGGCCCCCATCCGCGCCGGTTTTTGTGCGGCAGCCCATTCCGCGGGCCGGATCCGCTCCGGTTTTTGCGCGGCGGCCCCGATCCTGTCCGGTTTTTGCGCGGCGGCCCGTTCCGCGGGCCGCATCCGCTCCGGTTTTTGCGCGGCGGCCCCAATCCTGTCCGGTTTTTGCGCGGCGGCCCGTTCCGCGGACCGGATCCGCTCCGGTTTTTGCGCGGCGGCCCCGATCCTGTCCGGTTTTTGCGCGGCGGACCGTTCCGCGGACCGGATCCTGTCCGGTTTTTGCGCGGCGGCCCCGATCCGGTCCGGTTTTTGCGCGGCGGCCCGTTCCCCGGGCCGGATCCGCTCCGGTTTTTTGCGCGGCGGCCCCGATCCGCTCCGGTTTTTGTGCCGCGGCCCGTTCCGCGGGCCGGATCCGCTCCGGTTTTTGCGCAGCGGCCGGTTCCGCGGGCCGGATCCGGTCCGGTTTTTGCGCGGCAGCCCCGATCCTGTCCGGTTTTTGCGCTGCGACCCGTTCCGCGGGCCGGATCCTGTCCGGTTTTTGCGCGGTGGCTCCGATCCGGTCCGGTTTTTGCGCGGCGGCCCGTTCCGCGGACCGGATCCGCTGCGGTTTTTGCGCGGCGGCCCCGAGCCGGTCCGGTTTTTGCGCGGCGGCCCGTTCTGCGCGCCGGATCCGTCCGGTTTTTGCGCGGCGGCCCTGATCCGCTCCGGTTTTTGCGCGGCGGCCCGTTCCACGGGCTGGATCCGGTCCGGTTTTTGCGCGGTGGACCCGAGCCGGTCCGGTTTTTGCGCGGCGGCCCCGATCCGGACTGGTTTTTGCGCGGCGGCCCCGATCCGCTCCGGTTTTTGCGCGGCGGCCCGTTCCGCGGGCCGGATCCGCTCCGGTTTTTGCGCGGCGGCCCCCATCCGGTCCGGTTTTTGTGCGGCGGCCCGTTCCGCGGGCCGGATCCGCTCCGGTTTTTGCGCGGCGGCCCTGATCCAGTCCGGTTTTTTGCGCGGCGGCCCGTTCCGCGGGCCGGATCCGCTCCGGTTTTTGCGCGGCGGCCCTGATCCGGTCCGGTTTTTGCGCGGCGGCCCATTCCGCGGGCCGGATCCGCTCCGGTTTTTGCGCGGCGGCCCGTTCCGCGGGCCGGATCCGCTCCGGTTTTTGCGCGGCAGCCCCGATCCGCTCCGGTTTTTGTGCGGCGGCCCGTTCCGCGGGCCGGATCCGCTCCGGTTTTTGCGCGGCGGCCCGTTCCGCAGGCCGCATCCGCTCCGGTTTTTGCGCGGCGGCCCCCATCCGCTCCGGTTTTTGTGCGGCAGCCCATTCCGCGGGCCGGATCCGCTCCGGTTTTTGCGCGGCGGCCCCGATCCTATCCGGTTTTTGCGCGGCGGCACGTTCCGCGGGCCGCATCCGCTCCGGTTTTTGCGCGGCGGCCCCCATCCGCGCCGGTTTTTGTGCGGCAGCCCATTCCGCGGGCCGGATCCGCTCCGGTTTTTGCGCGGCGGCCCCGATCCTGTCCGGTTTTTGCGCGGCGGCCCGTTCCGCGGGCCGCATCCGCTCCGGTTTTTGCGCGGCGGCCCCAATCCTGTCCGGTTTTTGCGCGGCGGCCCGTTCCGCGGGCTGTATCCGCTCCGGTTTTTGCGCGGCGGCCCCGATCCTGTCCGGTTTTTGCGCGGCGGACCGTTCCGCGGAGCGGATCCTGTCCGGTTTTTGCGCGGCGGCCCCGATCCGGTCCGGTTTTTGCGCGGCGGCCCCGATCCGGTCCGGTTTTTGCGCGGCGGCCCGTTCCGCGGTCCGGATCCGCTCCGGTTTTTGCGCGGCGGCCCCGATCCGCTCCGGTTTTTGTGCCGCGGCCCGTTCCGCGGGCCGGATCCGCTCCGGTTTTTGCGCGGCGGCCGGTTCCGCGGGCCGGATCGGTCCGGTTTTTGCGCGGCAGCCCCGATCCTGTCCGGTTTTTGCGCTGCGACCCGTTCCGCGGGCCGGATCCTGTCCGGTTCTTGCGCGGTGGCTCCGATCCGGTCCGGTTTTTGCGCGGCGGCCCGTTCCGCGGACCGGATCCGCTGCGGTTTTTGCGCGGCGGCCCCGATCCTGTCCGGTTTTTGCGCGGCGGCCCGTTCCGCGGGCCGCATCCGGTCCGGTTTTTCCGCGGCGGCCCCAATCCTGTCCGGTTTTTGCGCGGCGGCCCGTTCCGCGGACCGGATCTGCTCCGGTTTTTGCGCGGCGGCCCCGATCCTGTCCGGTTTTTGCGCGGCGGACCGTTCCGCGTGTCCGGTTTTTGCGCGGCGGCCCCGATCCGGTCCGGTTTTTGCGCGGCGGCCCGTTCCCCGGGCCGGATCCGCTCCGGTTTTTGCGCGGCGGCCCCGATCCGCTCCGGTTTTTGTGCCGCGGCCCGTTCCGCGGGCCGGATCCGCTCCGGTTTTTGCGCGGCGGCCCCGATCCGGTCAGGTTTTTGTGCGGCAGCCCGTTCCGCGGACCGGATCCGGTCCGGTTTTTGCGCGGCGGCCCTGATCCGGTCCGGTTTTTGCGCGGCGGCCCGTTCCGCGGGCCTCATCCGGTCCGGTTTTTGCGCGGCGGCCCTGATCCGGTCCAGTTTTTGCGCAGCGGCCCGTTCCGCGGGCCAGATCCGCTCCGGTTTTTTGCGCGGCGGCCCGTTCCGCGGGCCGGATCCCCTCCGGTTTTTGCGCGGCAGCCCCGATCCGCTCCGGTTTTTGTGCGGCGGCCCGTTCCGCGGGCCGCATCCGCTCCGCTTTTTGCGCGGCGGCCCCGATCCGCTCCGGTTTTTGTGCGGCAGCCCGTTCCGCGGGCCGGATCCGGTCCGGTTTTTGCGTGGCGGCCCCCATCCGCTCCGGTTTTTGCGCGGCGGTCCATTCCGCGGGCCGGATCCGCTCCGCTTTTTGCGCGGCGGCCCCGATCCGGTCTGTTTTTTTGCGCGGTGGACCCGAGCCGGTCCGGTTTTTGCGCGGCGGCCCGTTCCGCGGGCTGTATCCGCTCCGGTTTTTGCGCGGCGGCCCCGATCCGGTCCGGTTTTTGCGCGGCGGCACGTTCCGCGGGCCGCATCCGCTCCGGTTTTTGCGCGGCGGCCCCCATCCGCTCCGGTTTTTGTGCGGCAGCCCATTCCGCGTGCCGGATCCGCTCCGGTTTTTGGCGGCGGCCCCGATCCTGTCCGGTTTTTGCGCGGCGGCCCGTTCCGCGGGCCGCATCCGGTCCGGTTTTTGCGCGGCGGCACCAATCCTGTCCGGTTTTTGTGCGGCGGGCCCGTTCCGCGGACCGGATCCGCTCCGGTTTTTGCGCGGCGGCCCCGATCCTGTCCGGTTTTTGCGCGGTGGACCGTTCCGCGGACCGGATCCTGTCCGGTTTTTGCGCGGCGGCCCCGATCCGGTCCGGTTTTTGCGCGGCGGCCCGTTCCCCGGGCCGGATCCGCTCCGGTTTTTGCGCGGCGGCCCCGATCCGCTCCGGTTTTTTGTGCCGCGGCCCGTTCCGCGGGCCGGATCCGCTCCGGTTTTTGCGCGGCGGCCGGTTCCGCGGGCCGGATCCGGTCCGGTTTTTTGCGCGCGGCAGCCCCGATCCTGTCCGGTTTTTGCGCTGCGACCCGTTCCGCGGGCCGGATCCTGTCCGGTTTTTGCGCGGTGGCTCCGATCCGGTCCGGTTTTTTGCGCGGCGGCCCGTTCCGCGGGCCGGATCCGGTCCGGTTTTTGCGCGGCGGCCCCGATCCGCTCCGGCTTTTGCGCGGCGGCCCGTTCCGCGGGCCGGATCCGCTCCGGTTTTTGCGTGGCGGCCCAGATCCGGTCCGATTTTTGCGCAGCGGCCCGTTCCGCGGGCCGCATCCGGTCCGGTTTTTGCGCGGCGGCCCTGATCCGCTCCGTTTTTTGCGCGGCGGCCCGTTCTGCGCGCCGGATCCGTCCGGTTTTTGCGCGGCGGCCCTGATCCGCTCCGGTTTTTGCGCGGCGGCCCGTTCCACGGGCTGGATCCGGTCCGGTTTTTGCGCGGTGGACCCGAGCCGGTCCGGTTTTTTGCGCGGCGGCCCCGATCCGGACTGGTTTTTGCGCGGCGGCCCCGATCCGCTCCGGTTTTTGCGCGGCGGCCCGTTCCGCGGGCCGGATCCTCTCCGGTTTTTGCGCGGCGGCCCCCATCCGGTCCGGTTTTTGTGCGGCGGCCCGTTCCGCGGGCCGGATCCGGTCCGGTTTTTGCGCGGCGGCCCTGATCCAGTCCGGTTTTTGCGCGGCGGCCCGTTCCGCGGGCCGGATCCGCTCCGGTTTTTGCGCGGCGGCCCTGATCCGGTCCGGTTTTTGCGCGGCGGCCCATTCCGCGGGCCGGATCCGCTCCGGTTTTTGCGCGGCGGCCCGTTCCGCGGGCCGGATCCGCTCCGGTTTTTGCGCGGCAGCCCCGATCCGCTCCGGTTTTTGTGCGGCGGCCCGTTCCGCGGGCCGGATCCGCTCCGGTTTTTGCGCGGCGGCCCCCATCCGCTCCGGTTTTTGTGCGGCAGCCCATTCCGCGGGCCGGATCCGCTCCGGTTTTTGCGCGGCGGCCCCGATCCTGTCCGGTTTTTGCGCGGCGGCACGTTCCGCGGGCCGCATCCGCTCCGGTTTTTGCGCGGCGGCCCCCATCCGCGCCGGTTTTTGTGCGGCAGCCCATTCCGCGGGCCGGATCCGCTCCGGTTTTTGCGCGGCGGCCCCGATCCTGTCCGGTTTTTGCGCGGCGGCCCGTTCCGCGGGCCGCATCCGCTCCGGTTTTTGCGCGGCGGCCCCAATCCTGTCCGGTTTTTGCGCGGCGGCCCGTTCCGCGGACCGGATCCGCTCCGATTTTTGCGCGGCGGCCCCGATCCTGTCCGGTTTTTGCGCGGCGGACCGTTCCGCGGAGCGGATCCTGTCCGGTTTTTGCGCGGCGGCCCCGATCCGGTCCGGTTTTTGCGCGGCGGCCCGTTCCGCGGTCCGGATCCGATCCGGTTTTTGCGCGGCGGCCCCGATCCGCTCCGGTTTTTGTGCCGCGGCCCGTTCCGCGGGCCGGATCCGCTCCGGTTTTTGCGCGGCGGCCGGTTCCGCGGGCCGGATCCGGTCCGGTTTTTGCGCGGCAGCCCCGATCCTGTCCGGTTATTGCGCTGCGACCCGTTCCGCGGGCCGGATCCTGTCCGGTTCTTGCGCGGTGGCTCCGATCCGGTCCGGTTTTTGCGCGGCGGCCCGTTCCGCGGACCGGATCCGCTGCAGTTTTTGCGCGGCGGCCCCGAGCCGGTCCGGTTTTTGCACGGCGGCCCGTTCCGCGGGCCGGATCCGCTCCGGTTTTTGCGTGGTGGCCCCGATCCGGTCCGATTTTTGCGCGGCGGCCTGTTCCGCGGGCCGCATCCGGTCCGGTTTTTGCGCGGCGGCCCCGAGCCGATCTGTTTTTTGCGCGGCGGCCCGTTCCGCGGGCCGGATCCGTCCGGTTTTTGCGCGGCGGCCCTGATCCGCTCCGGTTTTTGCGCGGCGGCCCCGATCCGCTCCGGTTTTTGCGCGGCGGCCCGTTCCGCGGGCCGGATCCGCTCCGGTTTTTGCGCGGCGGCCCCGATCCGCTCCGGTTTTTGTGCGGCGGCCCGTTTCGCGGGCCGCATCCGCTCCGGTTTTTGCGCGGCGGCCCTGATCCAGTCCGGTTTTTGCGCGGCGGCCCGTTCCGCGGGCCGGATCCGCTCCGGTTTTTGCGCGGTGGCTCCGATCCGGTCCGGTTTTTGCGCGGCGGCCCGTTCCGCGGACCGGATCCGCTGCGGTTTTTGCGCGGCGGCCCCCAGCCGGTCCGGTTTTTGCGTGGCGGCCCGTTCCGCGGGCCGGATCCGCTCCGGTTTTTGCGTGGCGGCCCAGATCCGGTCCGATTTTTGCGCGGCGGCCTGTTCCGCGGGCCGCATCCGGTCCGGTTTTTGCGCGGCGGCCCCGAGCTGATCCGTTTTTTGCGCGGCGGCCCGTTCCGCGGGCCGGATCCGTCCGCTTTTTGCGCGGCGGCCCCGATCCTGTCCGGTTTTTGCGCGGCGGCCCCGATCCGCTCCGGTTTTTGCGCGGCGGCCCGTTCCGCGGGCCGGATCCGCTCCAGTTTTTGCGCGGCGGCCCCCATCCGGTCCGGTTTTTGTGCGGCGGCCCGTTTCGCGGACCGCATCCGCTCCGGTTTTTGCGCGGCGGCCCTGATCCAGTCCGGTTTTTGCGCGGCGGCCCGTTCCGCGGGCCGGATCCGCTCCGGTTTTTGCGCGGCGGCCCCAATCCGCTCCGGTTTTTGTGCGGCAGCCCGTTCCGCGGGCCGCATCCGGTCCGGTTTTTGCGCGGCGGCCCGTTCCGCGGGCCGGATCCGCTCCGGTTTTTGCGCGGCAGCCCCGATCCGCTCCGGTTTTTGTGCGGCGGCCCGTTCCGCGGGCCGGATCCGATCCGGTTTTTGCGCGGCGGCCCGTTCCGCGGGCCGGATCCGCTCCGGTTTTTGCGCGGCGGCCCGTTCCGCGGGCCGCATCCGCTCCGGTTTTTGCGCGGCGGCCCTCATCCGCTCCGGTTTTTGTGCGGCAGCCCATTCCGCGGGCCGGATCCGCTCCGGTTTTTGCGCGGCGGCCCCGATCCTGTCCGGTTTTTGCGCGGCGGCCCCGATCCGTTCCAGTTTTTGCGGGGCGGCCCGTTCCGCGGGCCGGATCCGCTCCGGTTTTTGCGCGGCGGCCCCGATCCGCTCCGGTTTTTGTGCCGCGGCCCGTTCCGCGGGCCGGATCCGGTCCGGTTTTTGCGCGGCGGCCCGTTCCGCGGGCTGGATCCGGTCCGGTTTTTGTGCGGTGGCTCCGATCCGGTCCGATTTTTGCGCGGCGGCCCGTTCCGCGGACCGGATCCGCTGCGGTTTTTGCGCGGCGGCCCCGATCCTGTCCGGTTTTTGTGCGGCGGCCCGTTCCGCGGGCCGCATCCGCTCCGGTTTTTGCGCGGTGGCCCCGAGCCGGTCCGGTTTTTGCCCGGCGGCCCTTTCCGCGTGCCAGATCCGCTCCGGTTTTTGCGCGGCGGCCCGTTCCGCGGGCCGGATCCGCTCCGGTTTTTGCGCGGCGGCCCCGATCCGCTCCGGTTTTTGCGCGGCGGCCCGTTGCGCGGGCCGCATCCGCTCTGGTTTTTGCGCGGCGGCCCGATCCTGTCCGGTTTTTGTGCGGCGGCCCGTTCCGCAGACCGGATCCGGTCCGGGTTTTGCGCGGTGGCCCCGATCCGGTCCGGTTTTTGCGCGGCGGCCCGTTCCGCGGGCCGGATCCGGTCCGGGTTTTGCGCGGTGGCCCCGATCCGGTCCGGTTTTTGCGCGGCGGCCCGTTCCGCGGGCCGGATCCGCTCCGGTTTTTGCGCGGCGGCCCCGATCCGGTCCGGTTTTTGCGCGGCGGCCCGTTCCGCGGGCCGTATCCGCTCCGGTTTTTGCGTGGCGGCCCCGATCCGGTCCGGTTTTTGCGTGGCGGCCCGTTCCGCGGGCCGGATCCGCTCCGCTTTTTGTGCAGCGGGCCGTTATGCGAGCCGGTTCCGCTGCGGTTTTTGCGCCGCGGCCCGTTCCGCGGTCTGGATCCGCTCCGGTTTTTGCGCGGCGGCCCCAAGCCGGTCTGGTTTTTGCGCGGCGGCCCGTTCCGCGGGCTGGATCCGGTCCGGTTTTTGCGCGGCGGCCCCGATCCGGTCCGGTTTTTGCGCGGCGGCCCGTTCCGCGGGCCGGATCCGCTCCAGTTTTTGGGCGACGGCCCGTTCCGCGGGCCGGATCCGGTCCGGTTTTTGCGCGGCGGCCCCAAGCCGGTCCGGTTTTTGCGCGGCGGCCCGTTCCGCGGGCCGGATCCGCTCCGGTTTTTGCGCGGCGGCCCTGATCCGGTCCGGTTTTTGCGCGGCGGCCCGTTCCGCGGGCCGGATCCGGTCCGGTTTTTGCGCGGCGGCCCTGATCCGGTCCGGTTTTTGCGCAGCGGCCCGTTCCTCGGGCCGCATCCGGTCCGGTTTTTGCGCGGCGGCCCTGATCCTGTCCGGTTTTTGCGCGGCGGCCCGTTCCGCGGGCCGCATCCGCTCCGCTTTTTGCGCGGCGGCCCCGATCCGCTCCGGTTTTTGCGCGGCAGCCCGTTCCGCGGGCCGGATCCGCTCCGGTTTTTGCGCGGCGGCCCCCATCCGGTCCGGTTTTTGCGCGGCGGCCCGTTCCGCGTGCCGGATCCGCTCCGCTTTTTGCGCGGCGGCCCCGATCCGGTCTGGTTTTTGCGCGGTGGACCCGAGCCGGTCCAGTTTTTGCGCGGCGGCCCGTTCCGCGGGCCGCATCCGCTCCGGTTTTTGCGCGGCGGCCCCCATCCGCTCCGGTTTTTGTGCGGCAGCCCATTCCGCGGGCCGAATCCGCTCCGGTTTTTGCGCGGCGGCCCCGATCCTGTCCGGTTTTTGCGCGGCGGCCCGTTCCGCGGGCCGGATCCGCTCCGGTTTTTGCGCGGCGGCCCCGATCCGCTCCGGTTTTTGCGCTGCGGCCCGTTCCGCGGGCCGGATCCGCTCCGGTTTTTGCGCGGTGGCTCCGATCCGGTCCGTTTTTTGCGCGGCGGCCCGTTCCGCGGGCCGGATCCGCTCCGGTTTTTGCGCGGCGGCCCTGAGCCGGTCCGGTTTTTGCGCGGCGGCCCGTTCCGCGGGCCGGATCCGCTCCAGTTTTTGCGCGGCGGCCCATTCCGCGGGCCGGATCCACTCCGGTTTTTGCGCGGCGGCCCCGAGCCGGTCCGGTTTTTGCGCTGCGGCCCGTTCCGCGGGCTGGATCCGGTCCGGTTTTTGCGCGGTGGCTCCGATCCGCTCCGGTTTTTGCGCGGCGGCCCGTTCCGCGGGCCGCATCCGGTCAGGTTTTTGCGCGGCGGCCCCGAGCCGCTCCGGTTTTTGCGCCGCGGCCCGTTCCGCGGGCCGGATCCGGTCCGGTTTTTGCGCGGCGGCCCGTTCCGCGGGCCGGATCCGGTCCGGTTTTTGCGCGGCGGCCCCGATCCGGTCCGGTTTTTGCGCGGCGGCCCGTTCCGCGGGCCGGATCTGCTCTGGTTTTTGCGCGGCGGCCCCGATCCTGTCCGGTTTTTGCGCGGCGGCCCGTTCCGCGTGACGGATCCGCTCCGGTTTTTGCGCGGCGGCCCCAATCCTGTCCGGTTTTTGCGCGGCGGCCCGTTCCGCGGGCCGGATCCGCTCCGGTTTTTGCGCGGCGGCCCCCATCCGGTCCGGTTTTTGCGCGGCGGACCGTTCCGCGGACCGGATCCGCTCCGGTTTTTGCGCGGCGGCCCCGAGCCGGTCCGGTTTTTGCGCGGCGGCCCGTTCCGCGGGCCGCATCCGCTCCGCTTTTTGCGCGGCGGCCCCGATCCGGTCCGGTTTTTGCGCGGCGGCCCGTTCCGCGGGCCGGATCCGCTCCGCTTTTTGCGCGGCGGCCCCAATCCACTCCGGTTTTTGCGCGGTGGACCCGAGCCGGTCCGGTTTTTGCGCGATGGCCCGTTCCGCGGGCCGGATCCGCTCCTGTTTTTGCGCGGCGGCCCCCATCCGCTCCGGTTTTTGTGCGGCAGCCCATTGCGCGGGCCGGATCCGCTCCGGTTTTTGCGCGGCGGCCCCGATCCTGTCCGCTTTTTGCGCGGCGGCCCGTTCCGCGGGCCGCATCCGGTCCGGTTTTTGCGTGGCGGCCCGTTCCGCGGGCTGGATCCGGTCCGGTTTTTGCGCGGCGGCCCTGATCCAGTCCGGTTTTTGCGCTGCGGCCCGTTCCGCGGGCCGGATCCGGTCCGGTTTTTGCGCGGTGGCTGCGATCCTGTCCGGTTTTTGCGCGGCGGCCCGTTCCGCGGACCGGATCCGCTGCGGTTTTTGTGCGGCAGCCCGTTCCGCGGGCCGGATCCGCTCCGGTTTTTGCGCGGCGGCCCCCATCCGGTCCAGTTTTTGCGCGGCGGCCCGTTCCGCGGGCCACATCCGCTCCGGTTTTTGCGCGGCGGCCCCCATCCGCTCCGGTTTTTGTGCGGCAGCCCATTCCGCGGGCCGAATCCGCTCCGGTTTTTGCGCGGCGGCCCCGATCCTGTCCGGTTTTTGCGCGGCGGCCCGTTCCGCGGACCGGATCCGCTCCGGTTTTTGCGCGGCGGCCCCGATCCTGTCCGGTTTTTGCGCTGCGGCCCGTTCCGCGGGCCGGATCCGCTCCGGTTTTTGCGCGGTGGCTCCGATCCGGTCCGTTTTTTGCGCGGCGGCCCGTTCCGCGGGCCGGATCCGGTCAGGTTTTTGCGCGGCGGCCCTGAGCCGGTCCGGTTTTTGCGCGGCGGCCCGTTCCGCGGGCCGGATCCGCTCCAGTTTTTGCGCGGCGGCCCATTCCGCGGGCCGGATCCACTCCGGTTTTTGCGCGGCGGCGCCGAGCCGGTCCGGTTTTTGCGCTGCGGCCCGTTCCGCGGGCCGGATCTGCTCTGGTTTTTGCGCGGCGGCTCCGATCCGCTCCGGTTTTTGCGCGGCGGCCCGTTCCGCGGGCCGCATCCGGTCAGGTTTTTGCGCGGCGGCCCCGAGCCGGTCCGGTTTTTGCGCCGCGGCCCGTTCCGCGGGCCGGATCCGGTCCGGTTTTTGCGCGGCGGCCCCCATCCGGTCCGGTTTTTGCGCGGCGGACCGTTCCGCGGACCGGATCCGCTCCGGTTTTTGCGCGGCGGCCCCGATCCGGTCCGGTTTTTGCGCGGCGGCCCGTTCCGCGGGCCGCATCCGCTCCGCTTTTTGCGCGGCGGCCCCGATCCGGTCCGGTTTTTGCGCGGCGGCCCGTTCCGCGGTCCGGATCCGCTCTGGTTTTTGCGCGGCGGCCCCGATCCGGTCCGGTTTTTGTGCGGCAGCCCGTTCCGCAGGCCGGATCCGGTCCGTTTTTTGCGCGGCGGCCCCGATCCGCTCCGGTTTTTGCGCGGCGGCCCGTTCCGCGGGCCGGATCCGCTCCGCTTTTTGCGCGGCGGCCCCAATCCACTCCGGTTTTTGCGCGGTGGACCCGAGCCGGTCCGGTTTTTGCGCGATGGCCCGTTCCGCGGGCCGGATCCGCTCCTGTTTTTGCGCGGCGGCCCCCATCCGCTCCGGTTTTTGTGCGGCAGCCCATTGCGCGGGCCGGATCCGCTCCGGTTTTTGCGCGGCGGCCCCGAGCCGGTCCGGTTTTTGCGCGGCGGCCCGTTCCGCGGGCCGCATCCGGTCCGGTTTTTGCGCGGCGGCCCGTTCCGCGGGCTGGATCCGGTCCGGTTTTTGCGCGGCGGCCCCAATCCTGTCCGGTTTTTGCGCTGCGGCCCGTTCAGCGGGCCGGATCCGCTCCGGTTTTTGCGCGGTGGCTGCGATCCTGTCCGGTTTTTGCGCGGCGGCCCGTTCCGCGGACCGGATCCGCTGCGGTTTTTGCGCGGCGGCCCCGAGCCGGTCCGGTTTTTGCGCGGCGGCCCGTTCCGCGGGCCGGATCCGGTCCGGTTTTTGCGCGGCGGCTCCGATCCGGTCCGGTTTTTGCGCGGCGGCCCGTTCCGCGGGCCGGATCCGGTCCGGTTTTTGCGCGGCGGCCCCGATCCGCTCCGGTTTTTGCGCGGCGGCCCGTTCCGCGGGCCGCATCCGCTCCGGTTTTTGCGCGGCGGCCCCGATCCGCTCCGGTTTTTGCGCGGCGGGCCGTTCAGCAGGCCGGATCCGCTCCGGTTTTTGCGCGGCGGCCCCGATCCGGTCCGGTTTTTGTGCGGCAGCCCGTTCCGCGGGCCGGATCCGCTCCGTTTTTTGCGCGGCAGCCCCCATCCGGTCCGGTTTTTGCGCGGCGGCCCGTTCCGCGGGCCAGATCCGCTCCGCTTTTTGCGCGGCGGCCCCGATCCGGTCTGGTTTTTGCGCGGCGGCCCCGAGCCGGTCCGGTTTTTGCGCGGCGGCCCATTCCGCGGGCCGGATCCGCTCCGGTTTTTGCGCGGCGGCCGCGATCCTGTCCGGTTTTTGCGCGGCGGCCCGTTCCGCGGGCCGCATCCGCTCCGGTTTTTGCGCGGCGGCCCCGATCCGCTCCGCTTTTTGCGCGGCGGCCCGTTCCGCGGGCCGCATCCGGTCCGGTTTTTGCGCGGCGGCCCCAATCCTGTCCGGTTTTTGCGCGGCGGCCCGTTCCGCGGGCCGGATCCGCTCCGGTTTTTGCGCGGCGGCCCCAATCCTGTCCGGTTTTTACGCGGCGGCCCGTTTTGCGGGCCGGATCCGCTCCGGTTTTTGCGCGGCGGCCCCGATCCTGTCCGGTTTTTGCACGGCGGCCCGTTCCGCGGGCCGGATCCGCTCCGGTTTTTGCGCGGCGGCCCCGATCCGCTCCGGTTTTTGTGCCGCGGCCCGTTCCGCGGGCCGGATCCGGTCCGGTTTTTGCGCGGCGGCCCGTTCCGCGGGCTGGATCCGGTCCGGTTTTTGCGCGGCGGCCCCGATCGGGTCCGGTTTTTGCGCTGCGGCCCGTTCCGCGGGCCGGATCCGCTCCGGTTTTTGCGCGGTGGCTCCGATCCGGTCCGGTTTTTGCGCGGCGGCCCGTTCCGCGGACCGGATCCGCTGCGGTTTTTGCGCGGCGGCCCCGAGCCGGTCCGGTTTTTGCGCGGCGGCCCGTTCCGCGGGCCGGATCCGCTCCGGTTTTTGCGCGGCGGCCCCGATCCACTCCGGTTTTGGCGCGGTGGACCCGAGCCGGTCCGGTTTTTGCGCGATGGCCCGTTCCGCGGGCCGCATCCGCTCCTGTTTTTTCGCGGCGGCCCCCATCCGCTCCGGTTTTTGTGCGGCAGCCCATTCCGCGGGCCGGATCCGCTCCGGTTTTTGCGCGGCGGCCCCGATCCGCTCCGGTTTTTGCGCGGCGGCCCGTTCCGCTGTCCGGATCCGGTCCGGTTTTTGCGCGGCGGCCCTTTCCGCGGGCCGGATCCGCTCCGGTTTTTGCGTGGCGGCCCAGATCCGGTCCGATTTTTGCGCGGCGGCCTGTTCCGCGGGCCGCATCCGGTCCGGTTTTTGCGCGGCGGCCCCGATCCGCTCCGGTTTTTGCGCCGCGGCCCGTTCCGCGGGCCGGATCCGGTCCGGTTTTTGCGCGGCGGCCCCGAGCCGCTCCGGTTTTTGCGCGGCGACCCGTTCCGCGGGCCGGATCCGCTCCGGTTTTTGGCGGCGGCCCCCATCCGCTCCGCTTTTTGTGCGGCGGCCCCGATCCGGACTGGTTTTTGCGCGGTGGACCCAAGCCGGTCCGGTTTTTGCGCGGCGGCCCGTTCCGCGGGCTGGATCCGCTCCGGTTTTTGCGCGGCGGCCCCGATCCGCTCCGGTTTTTGCGTGGCGGCCCGTTCCGCGGGCCGCATCCGGTCCGGTTTTTGCGCGGCGGCCCCCATCCGCTCCGGTTTTTGTGCGGCAGCCCATTCCGCGGGCCGGATCCGCTCCGGTTTTTGCGCGGCGGCCCCGATCCTGTCCGGTTTTTGCGCGCGGCCCGTTCCGCGGGCCCCCATCCGCTCCGCTTTTTGCGCGGCGGCGCCCATCCGGTCCGGTTTTTGTGCGGCAGCCCGTTCCGCGGGCCGGATCCGCTCCGGTTTTTGCGCGGCGGCCCCGATCCTGTCCGGTTTTTGTGCGGCGGCCCGTTCCGCGGGCCGGATCCGCTCCGGTTTTTGCGCGGCGGCCCCATTCGCTCCGGTTTTTGCGCGGCGGCCCGTTCCGCGGGCCGGATCCGGTCCGGTTTTTGCGCGGCGGCCCCAATCCTGTCCGGTTTTTGCGCGCGGCCCGTTCCGCGGGCCCCCATCCGCTCCGCTTTTTGCGCGGCGGCGCCCATCCGGTCCGGTTTTTGTGCGGCAGCCCGTTCCGCGGGCCGCATGCGCTCTGGTTTTTGCGCGGCGGCCCTGATCCGGTCCGATTTTTGCGCCGCGGCCCGTTCCACGGGCCGGATCCGCTCCGGTTTTTGCGCGGCGGCCCTGATCCGGTCCGGTTTTTGCACAGCGGCCCGTTCCGCGGGCCGGATCCGGTCCGGTTTTTGCGCGGCGGCCCATTCCGCGGGCCGCATCCGCTCCGCTTTTTGCGCGGCGGCCCCGAGCCGGTCCGCTTTTTGCGCGGCGGCCCCGAGCCGGTCCGCTTTTTGCGCGGCGGCCCGTTCCGCGGGCCGGATCCGCTCCGGTTTTTGCGCGGCGGCCCTGATCCGGTCCGGTTTTTGCGCAGCGGCCCGTTCCGCGGGCCAGATCCGCTCCGGTTTTTGCGCGGCGGCCCGTTCCGCGGGCCGCATCCGGTCCGGTTTTTGCGCGGCGGCCCTGATCCGGTCCGGTTTTTGCGCGGCGGCCCCGATCCGCTCCGGTTTTTGCGCGGCAGCCCGTTCCGCGGGCCGGATCCGCTCCGGTTTTTGCGCGGCGGCCCCCATCCGGTCCGGTTTTTGCGCGGCGGCCCGTTCCGCGGGCCGCATCCGCTCCGGTTTTTGCGCGGCGGCCCCGATCCGGTCTGGTTTTTGCGCGGTGGACCCGAGCCGGTCCGGTTTTTGCGCGGCGGCCCGTTCCGCGGGCCGGATCCGCTCCGGTTTTTGCGCGGCGGCCCCGATCCGCTCCGGTTTTTGTGCCGCGGCCCGTTCCGCGGGCCGGATCCGGTCCGGTTTTTGCGCGGCGGCCCGTTCCGCGGGCTGGATCCGGTCCGGTTTTTGCGCGGCGGCCCCGATCGGGTCCGGTTTTTGCGCTGCGGCCCGTTCCGCGGGCCGGATCCGCTCCGGTTTTTGCGCGGTGGCTCCGATCCGGTCCGGTTTTTGCGCGGCGGCCCGTTCCGCGGACCGGATCCGCTGCGGTTTTTGCGCGGCAGCCCCGACCCGGTCCGGTTTTTGCGCGGCGGCCCGTTCCGCGGGCCGGATCCGCTCCGGTTTTTGCGCGGCGGCCCCGATCCACTCCGGTTTTGGCGCGGTGGACCCGAGCCGGTCCGGTTTTTGCGCGATGGCCCGTTCCGCGGGCCGCATCCGCTCCTGTTTTTTCGCGGCGGCCCCCATCCGCTCCGGTTTTTGTGCGGCAGCCCATTCCGCGGGCCGGATCCGCTCCGGTTTTTGCGCGGCGGCCCCGATCCGCTCCGGTTTTTGCGCGGCGGCCCGTTCCGCTGTCCGGATCCGGTCCGGTTTTTGCGCGGCGGCCCTTTCCGCGGGCCGGATCCGCTCCGGTTTTTGCGTGGCGGCCCAGATCCGGTCCGATTTTTGCGCGGCGGCCTGTTCCGCGGGCCGCATCCGGTCCGGTTTTTGCGCGGCGGCCCCGATCCGCTCCGGTTTTTGCGCCGCGGCCCGTTCCGCGGGCCGGATCCGGTCCGGTTTTTGCGCGGCGGCCCCGAGCCGCTCCGGTTTTTGCGCGGCGACCCGTTCCGCGGGCCGGATCCGCTCCGGTTTTTGGCGGCGGCCCCCATCCGCTCCGCTTTTTGTGCGGCGGCCCCGATCCGGACTGGTTTTTGCGCGGTGGACCCAAGCCGGTCCGGTTTTTGCGCGGCGGCCCGTTCCGCGGGCTGGATCCGCTCCGGTTTTTGCGCGGCGGCCCCGATCCGCTCCGGTTTTTGCGTGGCGGCCCGTTCCGCGGGCCGCATCCGGTCCGGTTTTTGCGCGGCGGCCCCCATCCGCTCCGGTTTTTGTGCGGCAGCCCATTCCGCGGGCCGGATCCGCTCCGGTTTTTGCGCGGCGGCCCCGATCCTGTCCGGTTTTTGCGCGCGGCCCGTTCCGCGGGCCCCCATCCGCTCCGCTTTTTGCGCGGCGGCGCCCATCCGGTCCGGTTTTTGTGCGGCAGCCCGTTCCGCGGGCCGGATCCGCTCCGGTTTTTGCGCGGCGGCCCCGATCCTGTCCGGTTTTTGTGCGGCGGCCCGTTCCGCGGGCCGGATCCGCTCCGGTTTTTGCGCGGCGGCCCCATTCCTGTCCGGTTTTTGCGCGGCGGCCCGTTCCGCGGGCCGGATCCGGTCCGGTTTTTGCGCGGCGGCCCCAATCCTGTCCGGTTTTTGCGCGCGGCCCGTTCCGCGGGCCCCCATCCGCTCCGCTTTTTGCGCGGCGGCGCCCATCCGGTCCGGTTTTTGTGCGGCAGCCCGTTCCGCGGGCCGCATGCGCTCTGGTTTTTGCGCGGCGGCCCTGATCCGGTCCGATTTTTGCGCCGCGGCCCGTTCCACGGGCCGGATCCGCTCCGGTTTTTGCGCGGCGGCCCTGATCCGGTCCGGTTTTTGCACAGCGGCCCGTTCCGCGGGCCGGATCCGGTCCGGTTTTTGCGCGGCGGCCCATTCCGCGGGCCGCATCCGCTCCGCTTTTTGCGCGGCGGCCCCGAGCCGGTCCGGTTTTTGCGCGGCGGCCCCGAGCCGGTCTGCTTTTTGCGCGGCGGCCCGTTCCGCGGGCCGGATCCGCTCCGGTTTTTGCGCGGCGGCCCTGATCCGGTCCGGTTTTTGCGCAGCGGCCCGTTCCGCGGGCCAGATCCGCTCCGGTTTTTGCGCGGCGGCCCGTTCCGCGGGCCGCATCCGGTCCGGTTTTTGCGCGGCGGCCCTGATCCGGTCCGGTTTTTGCGCGGCGGCCCCGATCCGCTCCGGTTTTTGCGCGGCAGCCCGTTCCGCGGGCCGGATCCGCTCCGGTTTTTGCGCGGCGGCCCCCATCCGGTCCGGTTTTTGCGCGGCGGCCCGTTCCGCGGGCCGCATCCGCTCCGGTTTTTGCGCGGCGGCCCCGATCCGGTCTGGTTTTTGCGCGGTGGACCCGAGCCGGTCCGGTTTTTGCGCGGCGGCCCGTTCCGCGGGCCGCATCCGCTCCGGTTTTTGCGCGGCGGCCCCCATCCGCTCCGGTTTTTGTGCGGCAGCCCATTCCGCGGGCCGGATCCGCTCCGGTTTTTGCGCGGCGGCCCCGATCCTGTCCGGTTTTTGCGCGGCGGCCCCTTCCGCGGGCCGGATCCGCTCCGGTTTTTGCGCGGCGGCCCCGATCCTGTCCGGTTTTTGCGCTGCGGCCCGTTCCGCGGGCCGGATCCGCTCCGGTTTTTGCGCGGTGGCTCCGATCCGGTCCGTTTTTTGCGCGGCGGCCCGTTCCGCGGGCCGGATCCGGTCAGGTTTTTGCGCGGCGGCCCTGAGCCGGTCCGGTTTTTTGCGCGGCGGCCCGTTCCGCGGGCCGGATCCGCTCCAGTTTTTGCGCGGCGGCCCATTCCGCGGGCCGGATCCACTCCGGTTTTTGCGCGGCGGCCCCGAGCCGGTCCGGTTTTTGCGCTGCGGCCCGTTCCGCGGGCCGGATCCGGTCCGGTTTTTGCGCGGTGGCTCCGATCCGCTCCGGTTTTTGCGCGGCGGCCCGTTCCGCGGGCCGCATCCGGTCAGGTTTTTGCGCGGCGGCCCCGAGCCGGTCCGGTTTTTGCGCCGCGGCCCGTTCCGCGGGCCGGATCCGCTCCGGTTTTTGCGCGGCGGCCCGTTCCGCGGGCCGGATCCGCTCCGGTTTTTGCGCGGCGGCCCCAAGCCGCTCCGGTTTTTGCGCGGCAGCCCGTTCCGCGGGCCGCATCCGGTCCGCTTTTTGCGCGGCGGCCCCGATACGGTCCGGTTTTTGTGCGGCAGCCCGTTCCGCAGGCCGGATCCGGTCCGGTTTTTGCCCGGCGGCCCCGATCCGGTCCGGTTTTTGCGCGGCGGCCCGTTCCGCGGGCCGGATCTGCTCTGGTTTTTGCGCGGCGGCCCCGATCCGCTCCGGTTTTTGCGCGGCGGCCCGTTCCGCGGGCCGGATCCGCTCCGGTTTTTGCGCGGCGGCCCCAATCCTGTCCGGTTTTTGCGCGGCGGCCCGTTCCGCGGGCCGGATCCGCTCCGGTTTTTGCGCGGCGGCCCCCATCCGGTCCGGTTTTTGCGCGGCGGACCGTTCCGCGGACCGGATCCGCTCCGGTTTTTGCGCGGCGGCCCCGATCCGGTCCGGTTTTTGCGCGGCGGCCCGTTCCGCGGGCCGCATCCGCTCCGCTTTTTGCGCGGCGGCCCCGATCCGGTCCGGTTTTTGCGCGGCGGCCCGTTCAGCAGGCCGGATCCGCTCTGGTTTTTGCGCGGCGGCCCCGATCCGCTCCGGTTTTTGTGCGGCAGCCCGTTCCGCAGGCCGGATCCGGTCCGTTTTTTGCGCGGCGGCCCCGAGCCGGTCCGGTTTTTGCGCGGCGGCCCGTTCCGCGGGCCGGATCCGCTCCGCTTTTTGCGCGGCGGCCCCAATCCACTCCGGTTTTTGCGCGGTGGACCCGAGCCGGTCCGGTTTTTGCGCGATGGCCCGTTCCGCGGGCCGGATCCGCTCCTGTTTTTGCGCGGCGGCCCCCATCCGCTCCGGTTTTTGTGCGGCAGCCCATTGCGCGGGCCGGATCCGCTCCGGTTTTTGCGCGGCGGCCCCGATCCTGTCCGGTTTTTGCGCGGCGGCCCGTTCCGCGGGCCGCATCCGGTCCGGTTTTTGCGCGGCGGCCCGTTCCGCGGGCTGGATCCGCTCCGGTTTTTGCGCGGCGGCCCCAATCCTGTCCGGTTTTTGCGCTGCGGCCCGTTCCGCGGGCCGGATCCGGTCCGGTTTTTGCGCGGTGGCTGCGATCCTGTCCGGTTTTTGCGCGGCGGCCCGTTCCGCGGACCGGATCCGCTGCGGTTTTTGCGCGGCGGCCCCGAGCCGGTCCGGTTTTTGCGCGGCGGCCCGTTCCGCGGGCCGGATCCGGTCCGGTTTTTGCGCGGCGGCTCCGATCCGGTCCGGTTTTTGCGCGGCGGCCCGTTCCGCGGGCCGGATCCGCTCCGCTTTTTGCGCGGCGGCCCCGATCCGGTCTGGTTTTTGCGCGGCGGCCCCGAGCCGGTCCGGTTTTTGCGCGGCGGCCCATTCCGCGGGCCGGATCCGCTCCGGTTTTTGCGCGGCGGCCGCGATCCTGTCCGGTTTTTGCGCGGCGGCCCGTTCCGCGGGCCGCATCCGCTCCGGTTTTTGCGCGGCGGCCCCGATCCGCTCCGCTTTTTGCGCGGCGGCCCGTTCCGCGGGCCGCATCCGCTCCGGTTTTTGCGCGGCGGCCCCGATCCTGTCCGGTATTTGCGCGGCGGCCCGTTCCGCGGGCCGGATCCGCTCCGGTTTTTGCGCGGCGGCCCCAATCCTGTCCGGTTTTTGCGCGGCGGCCCGTTTTGCGGGCCGGATCCGCTCCGCTTTTTGCGCGGCGGCCCCGATCCTGTCCGGTTTTTGCACGGCGGCCCGTTCCGCGGGCCGGATCCGCTCCGGTTTTTGCGCGGCGGCCCCGATCCGCTCCGGTTTTTGTGCCGCGGCCCGTTCCGCGGGCCGGATCCGCTCCGGTTTTTGCGCGGCGGCCCGTTCCGCGGGCTGGATCCGGTCCGGTTTTTGCGCGGCGGCCCCGATCGGGTCCGGTTTTTGCGCTGCGGCCCGTTCCGCGGGCCGGATCCGCTCCGGTTTTTGCGCGGTGGCTCCGATCCGGTCCGGTTTTTGCGCGGCGGCCCGTTCCGCGGACCGGATCCGCTCCGGTTTTTGCGCGGCGGCCCCGAGCCGGTCCGGTTTTTGCGCGGCGGCCCGTTCCGCGGGCCGGATCCGCTCCGGTTTTTGCGCAGCGGCCCCGATCCACTCCGGTTTTGGCGCGGTGGACCCGAGCCGGTCCGGTTTTTGCGCGATGGCCTGTTCCGCGGGCCGCATCCGCTCCTGTTTTTTCGCGGCGGCCCCCATCCGCTCCGGTTTTTGCGCGGCGGCCCGTTCCGCTGTCCGGATCCGGTCCGGTTTTTGCGCGGCGGCCCGTTCCGCGGGCCGGATCCGCTCCGGTTTTTGCGTGGCGGCCCAGATCCGGTCCGATTTTGCGCGGCGGCCTGTTCCGCGGGCCGCATCCGGTCCGGTTTTTGCGCGGCGGCCCTGATCCGCTCCGGTTTTTGCGCGGCGACCCGTTCCGCGGGCCGGATCCGCTCCGGTTTTTGGCGGCGGCCCCCATCCGCTCCGCTTTTTGCGCGGCGGCCCCGATCCGGACTGGTTTTTGCGCGGTGGACCGAAGCCGGTCCGGTTTTTGCGCGGCGGCCCGTTCCGCGGGCTGGATCCGCTCCGGTTTTTGCGCGGCGGCCCTGATCCGGTCCGATTTTTGCGCCGCGGCCCGTTCCGCGGGCCGGATCCGCTCCGGTTTTTGCGCGGCGTCCCTGATCCGGTCCGGTTTTTGCACAGCGGCCCGTTCCGCGGGCCGGATCCGGTCCGGTTTTTGCGCGGCGGCCCATTCCGCGGGCCGCATCCGCTCCGCTTTTTGCGCGGCGGCCCCGAGCCGGTCCGGTTTTTGCGCGGCGGCCCCGAGCCGGTCCGGTTTTTGCGCGGCGGCCCGTTCCGCGGGCCGGATCCGGTCCGGTTTTTGCGCGGTGGCCCCGATCCGCTCCGGTTTTTGTGCGGCGGCCCGTTCCGCGGGCCGCATCCGGTCCGGTTTTTGCGCGGTGGCCCCGAGCCGGTCCGGTTTTTGCGCGGCGGCCCTTTCCGCGTGCCAGATCCGCTCCGGTTTTTGCGCGGCGGCCCGTTCCGCGGGCCGGATCCGCTCCGGTTTTTGCGCGGCGGCCCCGATCCGCTCCGGTTTTTGCGCGGCGGCCCGTTCCGCGGGCCGCATCCGCTCCGGTTTTTGCGCGGCGGCCCCGATCCGGTCCGGTTTTTGCGCGGCGGCCCGTTCCGCGGGCCGCATCCGCTCCGCTTTTTGTGCGGCGGCCCCGATCCGCTCCGGTTTTTGCGCGGCGGCCAGTTCCGCAGGCCGGATCCGCTCCGGTTTTTGCGCGGCGGCCCCGATCCGCTCCGGTTTTTGTGCGGCAGCCGTTCCGCGGGCCGGATCCGGTCCGTTTTTTGCGCGGAGGCCCCCATCCGGTCCGGTTTTTGCGCGGCGGCCCGTTCCGCGGGCCGCATCCACTCCGCTTTTTGCGCGGCGGCCCCGAGCCGGTCTGGTTTTTGCGCGGTGGACCCGAGCCGGTCCGGTTTTTCCGCGGCGGCCCGTTCCGCGGGCTGGATCCGCTCCGGTTTTTGCGCGGCGGCCCCGATCCGCTCCGGTTTTTGCGCGGCGGCCCTTTCCGCGTGCCAGATCCGCTCCGGTTTTTGCGCGGCGGCCCGTTCCGCGGGCCGCATCCGCTCCGGTTTTTGCGCGGCGGCCCCGATCCGCTCCGGTTTTTGCGCGGCGGCCCGTTCCGCGGGCCGCATCCGCTCCGGTTTTTGCGCGGCGGCCCCGATCCGGTCCGGTTTTTGCGCGGCGGCCCGTTCCGCGGGCCGCATCCGCTCCGCTTTTTGCGCGGCGGCCCCGAGCCGGTCTGGTTTTTGCGCGGTGGACCCGAGCCGGTCCGGTTTTTCCGCGGCGGCCCGTTCCGCGGGCTGGATCCGCTCCGGTTTTTGCGCGGCGGCCCCGATCCGCTCCGGTTTTTGCGCGGCGGCCCGTTCCGCCGGCCGCATCCGCCCCGGTTTTTGCGCGGCGGCCCCCATCCGCTCCGGTTTTTGTGCGGCGGCCCCAATCCTGTCCGGTTTTTGCGCGGCGGCCCGTTCCGTGGGCCGGATCCGTTCCGGTTTTTGCGCGGCGGCCCCAATCCTGTCCGGATTTTGCGCGGCGGCCCGTTCTGCGGGCCGGATCCGCTCCGGTTTTTGCGCGGCGGCCCCGCTCCGGTCCGGTTTTTGCGCGGCGGACCGTTCCGCTGACCGGATCCGGTCCGTTTTTTGCGCGGCGGCCCCGATCCGGTCCGGTTTTTGCGCGGCGGCCCGTTCCGCGGGCCGGATCCGCTGTGGTTTTTGCGCGGCGGCCCCCATCCGGTGCGGTTTTTGTGCCGTGGCCCGTTCCGCGGGCCAGATCCGCTCCGCTTTTTGCGCGGCGGCCCGTTCCGCGGGCCGGATCCGCTCCGGTTTTTGCGCGGCGGCCCCGATCCTGTCCGGTTTTTGCGCTGCGGCCCGTTCCGCGGCCCGGATCCGCTCCGGTTTTTGCGCGGTGGCTCCGATCCTGTCCAGTTTTTGCGCGGCGGCCCGTTCCGCGGGCCGGATCCGGTCAGGTTTTTCCGCGGCGGTCCCGAGCCGGTCCGGTTTTTGCGCCGCGGCCCGTTCCGCGGGCCGGATCCGCTCCGGTTTTTGCGCGGCGGCCCCGAATCGGTCCGGTTTTTGCGCTGTGGCCCGTTCCGCGGGCCGGATCCGGTCCGGTTTTTGCGCGGTGGCTCCGATCCGCTCCGGTTTTTGCGCGGCGGCCCGTTCCGCGGGCCGGATCCGGTCAGGTTTTTGCGCGGCGGCCCCGAGCCGGTCCGGTTTTTGCGCGGCGGCCCGGTCCGCTCCGCTTTTTGCGCGGCGGCCCCGATCCGGACTGGTTTTTGCGCGGTGGACCCGAGCCGGTCCGGTTTTTCCGCGGCGGCCCGTTCCGCGGGCCCGATCCGGTCCGGTTTTTGCGCGGCGGCCCCCATCCGCTCCGGTTTTTGCGCGGCGGCCCGTTCCGCGGGCCGCATCCGGTCCGGTTTTTGCGCGGCGGCCCCGATCCGGTCCGGTTTTTGTGCGGCAGCCCATTCCGCGGGCCGGATCCGCTCCGGTTTTTGCGCGGCGGCCCCGATCCTGTCCGGTTTTTGCGCGGCGGCCCGTTCCGCGGGCCGGATCCGCTCCGGTTTTTGCGCGGCGGCCCCAATCCTGTCCGGTTTTTGCGCGCGGCCCGTTCCGCGGGCCCCCATCCGCTCCGCTTTTTGCGCGGCGACGCCCATCCGGTCCGGTTTTTGTGCGGCAGCCCGTTCCGCGGGCCGCATCCGCTCTGGTTTTTGCGCGGCGGCCCTGATCCGGTCCGGTTTTTGCGCCGCGGCCCGTTCCGCGGGCCGGATCCGCTCCGGTTTTTGCGCGGCGGCCCTGATCCGGTCCGGTTTTTGCGCAGCGGCCCGTTCCGCGGGCCGGATCCGGTCCGGTTTTTGCGCGGCGCCCATTCCGCGGGCCGTATCCGCTCCGCTTTTTGCGCGGCGGCCCCGAGCCGGTCCGGTTTTTGCGCGGCGGCCCCGAGCCGGTCCGCTTTTTGCGCGGCGGCACGTTCCGCGGGCCGGATCCGCTCCGGTTTTTGCGCGGTGGCCCCGATCCGCTCCGGTTTTTGTGCGGCGGCCCGTTCCGCGTGCCGCATCTGGTCCGGTTTTTGCGCGGTGGCCCCGAGCCGCTCCGGTTTTTGCGCGGCGGCCCTTTCCGCGTGCCAGATCCGCTCCGGTTTTTGCGCGGCGGCCCGTTCCGCGGGCCGGATCCGCTCCGGTTTTTGCGCGGCGGCCCCGATCCGCTCCGGTTTTTGCGCGGCGGCCCTGATCCGGTCCGATTTTTGCGCCGCGGCCCGTTCCGCGGGCCGGATCCGCTCCGGTTTTTGCGCGGCGTCCCTGATCCGGTCCGGTTTTTGCACAGCGGCCCGTTCCGCGGGCCGGATCCGGTCCGGTTTTTGCGCGGCGGCCCATTCCGCGGGCCGCATCCGCTCCGCTTTTTGCGCGGCGGCCCCGAGCCGGTCCGGTTTTTGCGCGGCGGCCCCGAGCCGGTCCGGTTTTTGCGCGGCGGCCCGTTCCGCGGGCCGGATCCGGTCCGGTTTTTGCGCGGTGGCCCCGATCCGCTCCGGTTTTTGTGCGGCGGCCCGTTCCGCGGGCCGCATCCGGTCCGGTTTTTGCGCGGTGGCCCCGAGCCGGTCCGGTTTTTGCGCGGCGGCCCTTTCCGCGTGCCAGATCCGCTCCGGTTTTTGCGCGGCGGCCCGTTCCGCGGGCCGGATCCGCTCCGGTTTTTGCGCGGCGGCCCCGATCCGCTCCGGTTTTTGCGCGGCGGCCCGTTCCGCGGGCCGCATCCGCTCCGGTTTTTGCGCGGCGGCCCCGATCCGGTCCGGTTTTTGCGCGGCGGCCCGTTCCGCGGGCCGCATCCGCTCCGCTTTTTGTGCGGCGGCCCCGATCCGCTCCGGTTTTTGCGCGGCGGCCCGTTCCGCAGGCCGGATCCGCTCCGGTTTTTGCGCGGCGGCCCCGATCCGCTCCGGTTTTTGTGCGGCAGCCGTTCCGCGGGCCGGATCCGGTCCGTTTTTTGCGCGGAGGCCCCCATCCGGTCCGGTTTTTGCGCGGCGGCCCGTTCCGCGGGCCGCATCCGCTCCGCTTTTTGCGCGGCGGCCCCGAGCCGGTCTGGTTTTTGCGCGGTGGACCCGAGCCGGTCCGGTTTTTCCGCGGCGGCCCGTTCCGCGGGCTGGATCCGCTCCGGTTTTTGCGCGGCGGCCCCGATCCGGTCCGGTTTTTGCGCGGCGGCCCTTTCCGCGTGCCAGATCCGCTCCGGTTTTTGCGCGGCGGCCCGTTCCGCGGGCCGCATCCGCTCCGGTTTTTGCGCGGCGGCCCCGATCCGCTCCGGTTTTTGCGCGGCGGCCCGTTCCGCGGGCCGCATCCGCTCCGGTTTTTGCGCGGCGGCCCCGATCCGGTCCGGTTTTTGCGCAGCGGCCCGTTCCGCGGGCCGCATCCGCTCCGCTTTTTGCGCGGCGGCCCCGAGCCGGTCTGGTTTTTGCGCGGTGGACCCGAGCCGGTCCGGTTTTTCCGCGGCGGCCCGTTCCGCGGGCTGGATCCGCTCCGGTTTTTGCGCGGCGGCCCCGATCCGCTCCGGTTTTTGCGCGGCGGCCCGTTCCGCCGGCCGCATCCGCCCCGGTTTTTGCGCGGCGGCCCCCATCCGCTCCGGTTTTTGTGCGGCGGCCCCAATCCTGTCCGGTTTTTGCGCGGCGGCCCGTTCCGTGGGCCGGATCCGTTCCGGTTTTTGCGCGGCGGCCCCAATCCTGTCCGGATTTTGCGCGGCGGCCCGTTCTGCGGGCCGGATCCGCTCCGGTTTTTGCGCGGCGGCCCCGCTCCGGTCCGGTTTTTGCGCGGCGGACCGTTCCGCTGACCGGATCCGGTCCGTTTTTTGCGCGGCGGCCCCGATCCGGTCCGGTTTTTGCGCGGCGGCCCGTTCCGCGGGCCGCATCCGCTCCGGTTTTTGCGCGGCGGCCCCCATCCGGTGCGGTTTTTGTGCCGTGGCCCGTTCCGCGGGCCAGATCCGCTCCGCTTTTTGCGCGGCGGCCCGTTCCGCGGGCCGGATCCGCTCCGGTTTTTGCGCGGCGGCCCCGATCCTGTCCGGTTTTTGCGCTGCGGCCCGTTCCGCGGCCCGGATCCGCTCCGGTTTTTGCGCGGTGGCTCCGATCCTGTCCAGTTTTTGCGCGGCGGCCCGTTCCGCGGGCCGGATCCGGTCAGGTTTTTCCGCGGCGGTCCCGAGCCGGTCCGGTTTTTGCGCCGCGGCCCGTTCCGCGGGCCGGATCCGCTCCGGTTTTTGCGCGGCGGCCCCGAATCGGTCCGGTTTTTGCGCTGTGGCCCGTTCCGCGGGCCGGATCCGGTCCGGTTTTTGCGCGGTGGCTCCGATCCGCTCCGGTTTTTGCGCGGCGGCCCGTTCCGCGGTCCGGATCCGGTCAGGTTTTTGCGCGGCGGCCCCGAGCCGGTCCGGTTTTTGCGCGGCGGCCCGTTCCGCTCCGCTTTTTGCGCGGCGGCCCCGATCCGGACTGGTTTTTGCGCGGTGGACCCGAGCCGGTCCGGTTTTTCCGCGGCGGCCCGTTCCGCGGGCCCGATCCGGTCCGGTTTTTGCGCGGCGGCCCCCATCCGCTCCGGTTTTTGCGCGGCGGCCCGTTCCGCGGGCCGCATCCGGTCCGGTTTTTGCGCGGCGGCCCCGATCCGGTCCGGTTTTTGTGCGGCAGCCCATTCCGCGGGCCGGATCCGCTCCGGTTTTTGCGCGGCGGCCCCGATCCTGTCCGGTTTTTGCGCGGCGGCCCGTTCCGCGGGCCGGATCCGGTCCGGTTTTTGCGCGGCGGCCCCAATCCTGTCCGGTTTTTGCGCGCGGCCCGTTCCGCGGGCCCCCATCCGCTCCGCTTTTTGCGCGGCGACGCCCATCCGGTCCGGTTTTTGTGCGGCAGCCCGTTCCGCGGGCCGCATCCGCTCTGGTTTTTGCGCGGCGGCCCTGATCCGGTCCGGTTTTTGCGCCGCGGCCCGTTCCGCGGGCCGGATCCGCTCCGGTTTTTGCGCGGCGGCCCTGATCCGGTCCGGTTTTTGCGCAGCGGCCCGTTCCGCGGGCCGGATCCGGTCCGGTTTTTGCGCGGCGCCCATTCCGCGGGCCGTATCCGCTCCGCTTTTTGCGCGGCGGCCCCGAGCCGGTCCGGTTTTTGCGCGGCGGCCCCGAGCCGGTCCGCTTTTTGCGCGGCGGCACGTTCCGCGGGCCGGATCCGCTCCGGTTTTTGCGCGGTGGCCCCGATCCGCTCCGGTTTTTGTGCGGCGGCCCGTTCCGCGTGCCGCATCCGGTCCGGTTTTTGCGCGGTGGCCCCGAGCCGCTCCGGTTTTTGCGCGGCGGCCCTTTCCGCGTGCCAGATCCGCTCCGGTTTTTGCGCGGCGGCCCGTTCCGCGGGCCGGATCCGCTCCGGTTTTTGCGCGGCGGCCCCGATCCGCTCCGGTTTTTGCGCGGCGGCCCCCATCCGGTCCGGTTTTTGCGCGGCGGCCCGTTCCGCGGGCCGCATCCGCTCCGCTTTTTGCGCGGCGGCCCCGATCCGGTCTGGTTTTTGCGCGGCGGCCCCGATCCTGTCCGGTTTTTGCGCTGCGGCCCGTTCCGCGGGCTGGATCCGCTCCGGTTTTTGCGCGGCGGCCCCAATCCGCTCCGGTTTTTGCGCGGCGGCCCGTTCTGCGGGCCGCATCCGCTCCGGTTTTTGCGCGGCGGCCCCCATCCGCTCCGGTTTTTGTGCGGCAGCCCGTTCCGCGGACCGGATCCGCTCCGGTTTTTGCGCGGCGGCCCCAATCCTGTCCGGTTTTTGCGCGGCGGCCCGTTCCGCGGGCCGGATCCGCTCCGGTTTTTGCGCGGCGGCCCCAATCCGGTCCGGTTTTTGCACGGCAGCCCGTTCCGTGGGCCGGATCCGCTCCGGTTTTTGCGCGGCGGCCCCGAGCCGGTCCGGTTTTTGCGCGGCGGACCGTTCCGCAGGCCGGATCCGCTCCGGTTTTTGCGCGGCGGCCCCGATCCTGTCCGGTTTTTGCGCGGTGGCCCGTTCCGCGGGCTGGATCCGCTCCAGTTTTTGCGCGGTGGCTCCGATCCTGTCCGGTTTTTGCGCGGCGGCCCGTTCCGCGGGCCGGATCCGGTCAGGTTTTTGCGCGGCGGCCCCGAGCCGGTCCGGTTTTTGCGCCGCGGCCCGTTCCGCGGGCCGGATCCGCTCCGGTTTTTGCGCGGCGGCCCGTTCCGCGGGCTGGATCCGCTCGGTTTTTGCGCGGCGGCCCCGAGCCGGTCCGGTTTTTGCGCGGAGGCCCGTTCCGCGGGCCGGATCCGGTCCGGTTTTTGCGCGGCGGCCCGTTCCGCGGTCCGGATCCGGTCAGGTTTTTGCGCGGCGGCCCCGAGCCGGTCCGGTTTTTGCGCGGCGGCCCGGTCCGCTCCGCTTTTTGCGCGGCGGCCCCGATCCGGACTGGTTTTTGCGCGGTGGACCCGAGCCGGTCCGGTTTTTCCGCGGCGGCCCGTTCCGCGGGCTGGATCCGCTCCGGTTTTTGCGCGGCGGCCCCGATCCGCTCCGGTTTTTGCGCGGCGGCCCGTTCCGCGGGCCGCATCCGGTCCGGTTTTTGCGCGGCGGCCCCCATCCGCTCCGGTTTTTGTGCGGCAGCCCATTCCGCGGTCCGGCTCCGCTCCGGTTTTTGCGCGGCGGCCCCGATCCTGTCCGGTTTTTGCGCGGCGGCCCGTTCCGCGGGCCGGATCCGCTCCGGTTTTTGCGCGGCGGCCCCATTCCTGTCCTGTTTTTGCGCGCGGCCCGTTTCGCGGGCCCCCATCCGCTCCGTTTTTTGCGCGGCGGCGCCCATCCGGTCCGGTTTTTGTGCGGCAGCCCGTTCCGCGGGCCGCATCCGCTCTGGTTTTTGCGCGGCGGCCCTGATCCGGTCCGGTTTTTGTGCGGCGGCCCGTTCCGCGGGCCGGATCCGGTCCGGTTTTTGCGCGGCGGCCCATTCCGCGGGCCGCATCCGCTCCGCTTTTTGCGCGGCGGCCCCGAGCCGGTCCGGTTTTTGCGCTGCGGCCCCGAGCCGGTCCGCTTTTTGCGCGGCGGCCCGTTCCGCGGGCCGGATCCGCTCCGGTTTTTGCGCAGTGGCCCCGATCCGCTCCGGTTTTTGTGCGGCGGCCCGTTCCGCGTGCCGCATCCGGTCCGGTTTTCGCGCGGTGGACCTGATCCATCCGGTTTTTGTGCGGCGGCCCGTTCCGCGGGCCGGATCCGCTCCGGTTTTTGCGCGGCGGCCCGTTCCGCGGACCGGATCCGGTCCGGTTTTTGCGCGGCGGCCCCGATCCGCTCCGGCTTTTGTGCGGCGGCCCGTTCCGCGGGCCGGATCCGCTCCGGTTTTTGCGCGGCGGCCCCGATCCGCTCCGGTTTTTGCGCGGCGGCCCGTTCCGCGGGCCGCATCCGCTCCGGTTTTTGCGCGGCGGCCCCGATCCGCTCCGGTTTTTGCGCGGCGGCCCGTTCCGCGGGCCGGATCCGCTCCGGTTTTTGCGCGGCGGCCCCGATCCTGTCCGGTTTTTGTGCGGCAGCCCGTTCCGCGGGCCGGATCCGGTCCGTTTTTTGCGCTGAGGCCCCCTTCCGGTCCGGTTTTTGCGCGGCGGCCCGTTCCGCGGGCCGGATCCGCTCCGGTTTTTGCGCGGCGGCCCCGATCCGCTCCGGTTTTTGCGCGGTGGACCCGAGCCGGTCCGGTTTTTGCGCGGCGGCCCGTTCCGCGGGCTGGATCCGCTCCGGTTTTTGCGCGGCGGCCCCAATCCGCTCCGGTTTTTGCGCGGCGGCCCGTTCCGCGGGCCGCATCCGCTCCGGTTTTTGCGCGGCGGCCCCCATCCGCTCCGGTTTTTGCGCGGCGGCCCGTTCCGCGGGCCGGATCCGCTCCGGTTTTTGCGCGGCGGCCCCAATCCTGTCCGGTTTTTGCGCGGCGGCCCGTTCCGCGGGCCGGATCCGCTCCGGTTTTTGCGCGGCGGCCCCGATACGGTCCGGTTTTTGCGCGGCGGCCCGTTCCGCGGGCCGGATCCGCTCCGGTTTTTGCGCGGCGGCCCCGAGCCGGTCCGGTTTTTGCGCGGCGGCCCGTTCCGCGGGCTGGATCCGCTCCGGTTTTTGCGCGGCGGCCCCGATCCGCTCCGGTTTTTGTGCCGCGGCCCGTTCCGCGGGCCGGATCCGCTCCGGTTTTTGCGCGGCGGCCCGTTCCGCGGGCCGGATCCGCTCCGGTTTTTGCGCGGCGGCCCCGATCCTGTCCGGTTTTTGCGCTGCGGCCCGTTCCGCGGGCCAGATCCGCTCCGCTTTTTGCGCGGTGGCTCCGATCCTGTCCGGTTTTTGCGCGGCGGCCCGTTCCGCGGGCCGGATCCGGTCAGGTTTTTGCGCGGCGGCCCCGAGCCGGTCCGGTTTTTGCGCCGCGGCCCGTTCCGCGGGCCGGATCCGGTCCGGTTTTTGCGCGGCGGCCCGTTCCGCGGGCCGGATCCGCTCCGGTTTTTGCGCGGCGGCCCCGATCCGCTCCGGTTTTTGCGCGGCGGCCCCCATCCGGTCCGGTTTTTGCGCGGCGGCCCGTTCCGCGGGCCGCATCCGCTCCGCTTTTTGCGCGGCGGCCCCGATCCGGTCTGGTTTTTGCGCGGCGGCCCCGATCCTGTCCGGTTTTTGCGCTGCGGCCCGTTCCGCGGGCCGGATCCGCTCCGGTTTTTGCGCGGCGGCCCCAATCCGCTCCGGTTTTTGCGCGGCGGCCCGTTCTGCGGGCCGCATCCGCTCCGGTTTTTGCGCGGCGGCCCCCATCCGCTCCGGTTTTTGTGCGGCAGCCCGTTCCGCGGACCGGATCCGCTCCGGTTTTTGCGCGGCGGCCCCAATCCTGTCCGGTTTTTGCGCGGCGGCCCGTTCCGCGGGCCGGATCCGCTCCGGTTTTTGCGCGGCGGCCCCAATCCGGTCCGGTTTTTGCACGGCGGCCCGTTCCGTGGGCCGGATCCGCTCCGGTTTTTGCGCGGCGGCCCCGAGCCGGTCCGGTTTTTGCGCGGCGGACCGTTCCGCGGGCCGGATCCGCTCCGGTTTTTGCGCGGCGGCCCCGATCCTGTCCGGTTTTTGCGCGGTGGCCCGTTCCGCGGGCTGGATCCGCTCCAGTTTTTGCGCGGTGGCTCCGATCCTGTCCGGTTTTTGCGCGGCGGCCCGTTCCGCGGGCCGGATCCGCTCCGGTTTTTGCGCGGCGGCCCCGAGCCGGTCCGGTTTTTGCGCCGCGGCCCGTTCCGCGGGCCGGATCCGCTCCGGTTTTTGCGCGGCGGCCCGTTCCGCGGGCTGGATCCGCTCGGTTTTTGCGCGGCGGCCCCGAGCCGGTCCGGTTTTTGCGCGGAGGCCCGTTCCGCGGGCCGGATCCGGTCCGGTTTTTGCGCGGCGGCCCGTTCCGCGGTCCGGATCCGGTCAGGTTTTTGCGCGGCGGCCCCGAGCCGGTCCGGTTTTTGCGCGGCGGCCCGGTCCGCTCCGCTTTTTGCGCGGCGGCCCCGATCCGGACTGGTTTTTGCGCGGTGGACCCGAGCCGGTCCGGTTTTTCCGCGGCGCCCCGTTCCGCGGGCTGGATCCGCTCCGGTTTTTGCGCGGCGGCCCCGATCCGCTCCGGTTTTTGCGCGGCGGCCCGTTCCGCGGGCCGCATCCGGTCCGGTTTTTGCGCGGCGGCCCCCATCCGCTCCGGTTTTTGTGCGGCAGCCCATTCCGCGGTCCGGATCCGCTCCGGTTTTTGCGCGGCGGCCCCGATCCTGTCCGGTTTTTGCGCGGCGGCCCGTTCCGCGGGCCGGATCCGCTCCGGTTTTTGCGCGGCGGCCCCATTCCTGTCCTGTTTTTGCGCGCGGCCCGTTTCGCGGGCCCCCATCCGCTCCGCTTTTTGCGCGGCGGCGCCCATCCGGTCCGGTTTTTGTGCGGCAGCCCGTTCCGCGGGCCGCATCCGCTCTGGTTTTTGCGCGGCGGCCCTGATCCGGTCCGGTTTTTGTGCGGCGGCCCGTTCCGCGGGCCGGATCCGGTCCGGTTTTTGCGCGGCGGCCCATTCCGCGGGCCGCATCCGCTCCGCTTTTTGCGCGGCGGCCCCGAGCCGGTCCGGTTTTTGCGCTGCGGCCCCGAGCCGGTCCGCTTTTTGCGCGGCGGCCCGTTCCGCGGGCCGGATCCGCTCCGGTTTTTGCGCAGTGGCCCCGATCCGCTCCGGTTTTTGTGCGGCGGCCCGTTCCGCGGGCCGCATCCGGTCCGGTTTTCGCGCGGTGGACCTGATCCATCCGGTTTTTGTGCGGCGGCCCGTTCCGCGGGCCGGATCCGCTCCGGTTTTTGCGCGGCGGCCCGTTCCGCGGACCGGATCCGGTCCGGTTTTTGCGCGGCGGCCCCGATCCGCTCCGGCTTTTGTGCGGCGGCCCGTTCCGCGGGCCGGATCCGCTCCGGTTTTTGCGCGGCGGCCCCGATCCGCTCCGGTTTTTGCGCGGCGGCCCGTTCCGCGGGCCGCATCCGCTCCGGTTTTTGCGCGGCGGCCCCGATCCGCTCCGGTTTTTGCGCGGCGGCCCGTTCCGCGGGCCGGATCCGCTCCGCTTTTTGCGCGGCGGCCCCGATCCGCTCCGGTTTTTGTGCGGCAGCCCGTTCCGCGGGCCGGATCCGGTCCGTTTTTTGCGCTGAGGCCCCCTTCCGGTCCGGTTTTTGCGCGGCGGCCCGTTCCGCGGGCCGGATCCGCTCCGGTTTTTGCGCGGCGGCCCCGATCCGCTCAGGTTTTTGCGCGGTGGACCCGAGCCGGTCCGGTTTTTGCGCGGCGGCCCGTTCCGCGGGCTGGATCCGCTCCGGTTTTTGCGCGGCGGCCCCCATCCGCTCCGGTTTTTGCGCGGCGGCCCGTTCCGCGGGCCGGATCCGCTCCGGTTTTTGCGCGGCGGCCCCAATCCTGTCCGGTTTTTGCGCGGCGGCCCGTTCCGCGGGCCGGATCCGCTCCGGTTTTTGCGCGGCGGCCCCGATACGGTCCGGTTTTTGCGCGGCGGCCCGTTCCGCGGGCCGGATCCGCTCCGGTTTTTGCGCGGCGGCCCCGAGCCGGTCCGGTTTTTGCGCGGCGGCCCGTTCCGCGGGCTGGATCCGCTCCGGTTTTTGCGCGGCGGCCCCGATCCGCTCCGGTTTTTGTGCCGCGGCCCGTTCCGCGGGCCGGATCCGCTCCGGTTTTTGCGCGGCGGCCCGTTCCGCGGGCCGGATCCGCTCCGGTTTTTGCGCGGCGGCCCCGATCCTGTCCGGTTTTTGCGCTGCGGCCCGTTCCGCGGGCCAGATCCGCTCCGCTTTTTGCGCGGTGGCTCCGATCCTGTCCGGTTTTTGCGCGGCGGCCCGTTCCGCGGGCCGGATCCGGTCAGGTTTTTGCGCGGCGGCCCCGAGCCGGTCCGGTTTTTGCGCCGCGGCCCGTTCCGCGGGCCGGATCCGGTCCGGTTTTTGCGCGGCGGCCCGTTCCGCGGGCCGGATCCGCTCCGGTTTTTGCGCGGCGGCCCCGAGCCGGTCCGGTTTTTGCGCTGCGGCCCGTTCCGCGGGCCGGATCCGCTCCGGTTTTTGCGCGGTGGCTCCGATCCGCTCCGGTTTTTGCGCGGCGGCCCGTTCCGCGGGCCGCATCCCGTCAGGTTTTTGCGCGGCGGCCCCGAGCCTGTCCGGTTTTTGCGCGGCGGACCGTTCCGCGGACCGGATCCGCTCCGGTTTTTGCGCGGCGGCCCCGATCCGGTCCGGTTTTTGCGCGGCGGCCCGTTCCGCGGGCCGGATCCGGTCCGCTTTTTGCGCGGCGGCCCCGATCCGGTCCGGTTTTTGTGCTGCGGCGTGTTCCGCGGGCCGGATCCGGTCCGGTTTTTGCGCGGCAGCCCATTCCGCGGGCCGGATCCGCTCCGGTTTTTGCGCGGCGGCCCCGATCCTGTCCGGTTTTTGCGCGGCGGCCCCGATCTGCTCTGGTTTTTGTGCGGCAGCCCGTTCCGCGGGCCGGAGCCGGTCTGGTTTTTGCACGGCGGCCCCGATCCGGTCCGGTTTTTGCGCGGCGGCCCGTTCCGCGGGCCGGATCCACTCCAGTTTTTGCGCGGCGGCCCCGATCCGCTCCGGTTTTTGCGCGGCGGCCCGTTCCGCGGGCCGCATCCGGTCCGGTTTTTGCGCGGTGGCCCCGATCCGGTCCGGTTTTTGTGCGGGGTGCCCGTTCCGCGGGCCGGATCCGGTCCGGTTTTTGCGCGGTGGCCCCGATCCGCTCCGGTTTTTGCGCGGCGGCCCGTTCCGCGGGCCGGATCCGGTCCGGTTTTTGCGCAGCGGCCCCGATCCGGACTGTTTTTTGTGCCGCGGCCCGTTCCGCGGGCCGGATCCGGTCCGGTTTTTGCGCGGCGGCCCCGATCCGCTCCGGTTATTGCGCGGCGGCCCGTTCCCCGGTCCGGATCCGCTCCGGTTTTTGCGCGGCGGCCCCGAGCCGCTCCGGTTTTTGCGCGGCGGCCCGTTCCGCGGGCCGGATCCGCTCCGGTTTTTGCGTGGTGGCTCCGATCCGCTCCGGTTTTTGCGCGGCGGCCCGTTCCGCGGGCCGCATCTGGTCCGGTTTTTGCGCGGCGGCCCCGATCCGCTCCGGTTATTGCGCGGCGGCCCGTTCCACGGGCCGCATCCGCTCCGGTTTTTGCGCGGCGGCCCCAATCCGGTCCGGTTTTTGCGCGGCGGCCCCATACGGTCCGGTTATTGCGCGGCGGCCCGTTCCACGGGCCGCATCCGCTCCGGTTTTTCGCGGCGGCCCCGATACGGTCCGGTTTTTTGCGCGGCGGCCCCGAACCGGTCCGGTTTTTGTGCGGCAGCCCGTTCCGCGGGCCGGAGCCGGTCCGGTTTTTGCACGGCGGCCCCGATCCGGTCCGGTTTTTGCGCGGCGGCCCGTTCCGCGGGCCGGATCCGCTCCGGTTTTTGCGCGGCGGCCCCGATCCGGTCCGGTTTTTGCGCGGCGGCTTGTCCCGCGGGCCGGATCCGCTCCGGTTTTTGCGCGGCGGCCCCCAGCCGGTCCGGTTTTTGCGCGGCGGCCCGTTCCGCGGGCCGCATCCGCTCCGGTTTTTGCGCGGCGGCCCTGATCCTGTCCGGTTTTTGCGCAGCGGCCCGATCCGCGGGCCGCATCCGGTCCGGTTTTTGCGCGGCGGCCCGTTCCGCGGGCCGGATCCGCTCCGGTTTTTGCGCGGCGGCCCCCAGCCGGTCCGGTTTTTGCGCGGCGGCCCCGATCCGGTCCGGTTTTTGCGCGGCGGCCCCGATCCGCTCCGGTTTTTGCGCGGCGGCCCGTTCCGCGGGCCGCATCCGCTCCGGTTTTTGTGCGGCGGCCCTGAGCCGGTCCGGTTTTTGTGCGGCGGCCCGTTCCGCGGGCCAGATCCGCTGCGGTTTTTGCGCGGCGGCCCGTTCCGCGGGCCGGATCCAGTCCGGTTTTTGCGCGGTAGCCCCGATCCGCTCCGGTTTTTGCGCGGCGGCCCGTTCCGCGGGCCGCATCCGGTCCGGTTTTTGCGCGGCGGCCCTGATCCGGTCCGGTTTTTGCGCGGCGGCCCGTTCCGCGGGCCGCATCCGCTCCGCTTTTTGCGCGGCGGCCCCGATCCGCTCCGGTTTTTGCGCGGCGGCCCCGATCCGCTCCGGTTTTTGCGCGGCAGCCCGTTCCGCGGGCCGGATCCGCTCCGGTTTTTGCGCGGCGGCCCCCATCCGGTCCGGTTTTTGCGCGGCGGCCCGTTCCGCGGGCCGCATCCGCCCCGGTTTTTGCGCGGCGGCCCCCATCCGCTCCGGTTTTTGTGCGGCAGCCCATTCCGCGGGCCGGATCCGCTCCGGTTTTTGCGCGGCGGCCCCAATCCTGTCCGGTTTTTGCGCGGCGGCCCGTTCCGTGGGCTGGATCCGCTCCGGTTTTTGCGCGGCGGCCCCAATCCTGTCCGGATTTTGCGCGGCGGCCCGTTCTGCGGGCCGGATCCGCTCTGGTTTTTGCGCGGCGGCCCCGCTCCGGTCCGGTTTTTGCGCGGCGGACCGTTCCGCTGACCGGATCCGGTCCGTTTTTTGCGCGGCGGCCCCGATCCGGTCCGGTTTTTGCGCGGCGGCCCGTTCCGCGGGCCGGATCCGCTCCGGTTTTTGCGCGGCGGCCCCCATCCGGTGCGGTTTTTGTGCCGTGGCCCGTTCCGCGGGCCAGATCCGCTCCGCTTTTTGCGCGGCGGCCCGTTCCGCGGGCCGGATCCGCTCCGGTTTTTGCGCGGCGGCCCCGATCCTGTCCGGTTTTTGCGCTGCGGCCCGTTCCGCGGCCCGGATCCGCTCCGGTTTTTGCGCGGTGGCTCCGATCCTGTCCAGTTTTTGCGCGGCGGCCCGTTCCGCGGGCCGGATCCGGTCAGGTTTTTCCGCGGCGGTCCCGAGCCGGTCCGGTTTTTGCGCCGCGGCCCGTTCCGCGGGCCGGATCCGCTCCGGTGTTTGCGCGGCGGCCCCGAATCGGTCCGGTTTTTGCGCTGTGGCCCGTTCCGCGGGCCGGATCCGGTCCGGTTTTTGCGCGGTGGCTCCGATCCGCTCCGGTTTTTGCGCGGCGGCCCGTTCCGCGGTCCGGATCCGGTCAGGTTTTTGCGCGGCGGCCCCGAGCCGGTCCGGTTTTTGCGCGGCGGCCCGTTCCGCTCCGCTTTTTGCGCGGCGGCCCCGATCCGGACTGGTTTTTGCGCGGTGGACCCGAGCCGGTCCGGTTTTTCCGCGGCGGCCCGTTCCGCGGGCCCGATCCGGTCCGGTTTTTGCGCGGCGGCCCCCATCCGCTCCGGTTTTTGCGCGGCGGACCGTTCCGCGGGCCGCATCCGGTCCGGTTTTTGCGCGGCGGCCCCGATCCGGTCCGGTTTTTGTGCGGCAGCCCATTCCGCGGGCCGGATCCGCTCCGGTTTTTGCGCGGCGGCCCCAATCCGCTCCGGTTTTTGCGCGGCGGCCCGTTCCGCGGGCCGGATCCGGTCCGGTTTTTGCGCGGCGGCCCCAATCCTGTCCGGTTTTTGCGCGCGGCCCGTTCCGCGGGCCCCCATCCGCTCCGCTTTTTGCGCGGCGGCGCCCATCCGGTCCGGTTTTTGTGCGGCAGCCCGTTCCGCGGGCCGCATCCGCTCTGGTTTTTGCGCGGCGGCCCTGATCCGGTCCGGTTTTTGCGCGGCGGCCCGTTCCGCGGGCCGGATCCGCTCCGGTTTTTGCGCGGCGGCCCTGATCCGGTCCGGTTTTTGCGCAGCGGCCCGTTCCGCGGGCCGGATCCGCTCCGGTTTTTGCGCGGCGCCCATTCCGCGGGCCGTATCCGCTCCGCTTTTTGCGCGGCGGCCCCGAGCCGGTCCGGTTTTTGCGCGGCGGCCCCGAGCCGGTCCGCTTTTTGCGCGGCGGCCCGTTCCGCGGGCCGGATCCGCTCCGGTTTTTGCGCGGTGGCCCCGATCCGCTCCGGTTTTTGTGCGGCGGCCCGTTCCGCGTGCCGCATCCGGTCCGGTTTTTGCGCGGTGGCCCCGAGCCGGTCCGGTTTTTGCGCGGCGGCCCTTTCCGCGTGCCAGATCCGCTCCGGTTTTTGCGCGGCGGCCCGTTCCGCGGGCCGGATCCGCTCCGGTTTTTGCGCGGCGGCCCCGATCCGCTCCGGTTTTTGCGCGGCGGCCCCCATCCGGTCCGGTTTTTGCGCGGCGGCCCGTTCCGCGGGCCGCATCCGCTCCGCTTTTTGCGCGGCGGCCCCGATCCGGTCTGGTTTTTGCGCGGCGGCCCCGATCCTGTCCGGTTTTTGCGCTGCGGCCCGTTCCGCGCGCTGGATCCGCTCCGGTTTTTGCGCGGCGGCCCCAATCCGCTCCGGTTTTTGCGCGGCGGCCCCCATCCGCTCCGGTTTTTGTGCGGCAGCCCGTTCCGCGGGCCGCATCCGCTCCGGTTTTTGCGCGGCGGCCCCCATCCGCTCCGGTTTTTGTGCGGCAGCCCGTTCCGCGGACCGGATCCGCTCCGGTTTTTGCGCGGCGGCCCCAATCCTGTCCGGTTTTTGCGCGGCGGCCCGTTCCGCGGGCCGGATCCGCTCCGGTTTTTGCGCGGAGGCCCCAATCCGGTCCGGTTTTTGCACGGCGGCCCGTTCCGTGGGCCGGATCCGCTCCGGTTTTTGCGCGGCGGCCCCGAGCCGGTCCGGTTTTTGCGCGGCGGACCGTTCCGCGGGCCGGATCCGCTCCGGTTTTTGCGCGGCGGCCCCGATCCTGTCCGGTTTTTGCGCGGTGGCCCGTTCCGCGGGCTGGATCCGCTCCAGTTTTTGCGCGGTGGCTCCGATCCTGTCCGGTTTTTGCGCGGCGGCCCGTTCCGCGGGCCGGATCCGCTCCGGTTTTTGCGCGGCGGCCCCGAGCCGGTCCGGTTTTTGCGCCGCGGCCCGTTCCGCGGGCCGGATCCGGTCAGGTTTTTGCGCGGCGGCCCGTTCCGCGGGCTGGATCCGCTCGGTTTTTGCGCGGCGGCCCCGAGCCGGTCCGGTTTTTGCGCGGAGGCCCGTTCCGCGGGCCGGATCCGGTCCGGTTTTTGCGCGGCGGCCCGTTCCGCGGTCCGGATCCGGTCAGGTTTTTGCGCGGCGGCCCCGAGCCGGTCCGGTTTTTGCGCGGCGGCCCGTTCCGCTCCGCTTTTTGCGCGGCGGCCCCGATCCGGACTGGTTTTTGCGCGGTGGACCCGAGCCGGTCCGGTTTTTCCGCGGCGGCCCGTTCCGCGGGCTGGATCCGCTCCGGTTTTTGCGCGGCGGCCCCGATCCGCTCCGGTTTTTGCGCGGCGGCCCGTTCCGCGGGCCGCATCCGGTCCGGTTTTTGCGCGGCGGCCCGTTCCGCGGGCCGGATCCGCTCCGGTTTTTGCGCGGCGGCCCCAATCCTGTCCTGTTTTTGCGCGCGGCCCGTTTCGCGGGCCCCCATCCGCTCCGCTTTTTGCGCGGCGGCGCCCATCCGGTCCGGTTTTTGTGCGGCAGCCCGTTCCGCGGGCCGCATCCGCTCTGGTTTTTGCGCGGCGGCCCTGATCCGGTCCGGTTTTTGTGCGGCGGCCCGTTCCGCGGGCCGGATCCGGTCCGGTTTTTGCGCGGCGGCCCATTCCGCGGGCCGCATCCGCTCCGCTTTTTGCGCGGCGGCCCCGAGCCGGTCCGGTTTTTGCGCTGCGGCCCCGAGCCGGTCCGCTTTTTGCGCGGCGGCCCGTTCCGCGGGCCGGATCCGCTCCGGTTTTTGCGCAGTGGCCCCGATCCGCTCCGGTTTTTGTGCGGCGGCCCGTTCCGCGGGCCGCATCCGGTCCGGTTTTCGCGCGGTGGCCCTGATCCGGTCCGGTTTTTGTGCGGCGGCCCGTTCCGCGGGCCGGATCCGCTCCGGTTTTTGCGCGGCGGCCCGTTCCGCGGACCGGATCCGGTCCGGTTTTTGCGCGGCGGCCCCGATCCGCTCCGGCTTTTGTGCGGCGGCCCGTTCCGCGGGCCGGATCCGCTCCGGTTTTTGCGCGGCGGCCCCGATCCGCTCCGGTTTTTGCGCGGCGGCCCGTTCCGCGGGCCGCATCCGCTCCGGTTTTTGCGCGGCGGCCCCGATCCGCTCCGGTTTTTGCGCGGCGGCCCGTTCCGCGGGCCGGATCCGCTCCGGTTTTTGCGCGGCGGCCCCGATCCGCTCCGGTTTTTGTGCGTCAGCCCGTTCCGCGGGCCGGATCCGGTCCGTTTTTTGCGCTGAGGCCCCCTTCCGGTCCGGTTTTTGCGCGGCGGCCCGTTCCGCGGGCCGGATCCGCTCCGGTTTTTGCGCGGCGGCCCCGATCCGCTCCGGTTTTTGCGCGGTGGACCCGAGCCGGTCCGGTTTTTGCGCGGCGGCCCGTTCCGCGGGCTGGATCCGCTCCGGTTTTTGCGCGGCGGCCCCAATCCGCTCCGGTTTTTGCGCGGCGGCCCGTTCCGCGGGCCGCATCCGCTCCGGTTTTTGCGCGGCGGCCCCCATCCGCTCCGGTTTTTGCGCGGCGGCCCGTTCCGCGGGCCGGATCCGCTCCGGTTTTTGCGCGGCGGCCCCAATCCTGTCCGGTTTTTGCGCGGCGGCCCGTTCCGCGGGCCGGATCCGCTCCGGTTTTTGCGCGGCGGCCCCGATACGGTCCGGTTTTTGCGCGGCGGCCCGTTCCGCGGGCCGGATCCGCTCCGGTTTTTGCGCGGCGGCCCCGAGCCGGTCCGGTTTTTGCGCGGCGGACCGTTCCGCGGGCCGGATCCGGTCCGTTTTTTGCGCGGCGGCCCCGATCCGGTCCGGTTTTTGCGCGGCGGCCCGTTCCGCGGGCTGGATCCGCTCCGGTTTTTGCGCGGCGGCCCCGATCCGCTCCGGTTTTTGTGCCGCGGCCCGTTCCGCGGGCCGGATCCGCTCCGGTTTTTGCGCGGCGGCCCGTTCCGCGGGCCGGATCCGCTCCGGTTTTTGCGCGGCGGCCCCGATCCTGTCCGGTTTTTGCGCTGCGGCCCGTTCCGCGGGCCAGATCCGCTCCGCTTTTTGCGCGGTGGCTCCGAGCCTGTCCGCTTTTTGCGCGGCGGCCCGTTCCGCGGGCCGGATCCGGTCAGGTTTTTGCGCGGCGGCCCCGAGCCGGTCCGGTTTTTGCGCCGCGGCCCGTTCCGCGGGCCGGATCCGGTCCGGTTTTTGCGCGGCGGCCCGTTCCGCGGGCCGGATCCGCTCCGGTTTTTGCGCGGTGGCTCCGATCCGCTCCGGTTTTTGCGCGGCGGCCCGTTCCGCGGGCCGGATCCGGTCAGGTTTTTGCGCGGCGGCCCCGAGCCTGTCCGGTTTTTGCGCGGCGGACCGTTCCGCGGACCGGATCCGCTCCAGTTTTTGCGCGGCGGCCCCGATCCGGTCCGGTTTTTGCGCGGCGGCCCGTTCCGCGGGCCGGATCCGGTCCGCTTTTTGCGCGGCGGCCCCGATCCGGTCCGGTTTTTGTGCTGCGGCGTGTTCCGCGGGCCGGATCCGGTCCGGTTTTTGCGCGGCAGCCCATTCCGCGGGCCGGATCCGCTCCGGTTTTTGCGCGGCGGCCCCGATCCTGTCCGGTTTTTGCGCGGCGGCCCCGATCTGCTCTGGTTTTTGTGCGGCAGCCCGTTCCGCGGGCCGGAGCGGGTCTGGTTTTTGCACGGCGGCCCCGATCCGGTCCGGTTTTTTGCGCGGCGGCCCGTTCCGCGGGCCGGATCCACTCCAGTTTTTGCGCGGCGGCCCCGATCCGCTCCGGTTTTTGCGCGGCGGCCCGTTCCGCGGGCCGCATCCGGTCCGGTTTTTGCGCGGTGGCCCCGAGCCGGTCCGGTTTTTGTGCGGGGTGCCCGTTCCGCGGGCCGGATCCGGTCCGGTTTTTGCGCGGTGGCCCCGATCCGCTCCGGTTTTTGCGCGGCGGCCCGTTCCGCGGGCCGGATCCGGTCCGGTTTTTGCGCAGCGGCTCCGATCCGGACTGTTTTTTGTGCCGCGGCCCGTTCCGCGGGCCGGATCCGGTCCGGTTTTTGCGTGGTGGCTCCGATCCGCTCCGGTTTTTGCGCGGCGGCCCGTTCCACGGGCCGCATCCGCTCCGGTTTTTCGCGGCGGCCCCGATCCGGTCCGGTTTTTTGCGCGGCGGCCCCGAACCGGTCCGGTTTTTGTGCGGCAGCCCGTTCCGCGGGCCGGAGCCGGTCCGGTTTTTGCACGGCGGCCCCGATCCGGTCCGGTTTTTGCGCGGCGGCTTGTTCCGCGGGCCGGATCCGCTCCGGTTTTTGCGCGGCGGCCCCCAGCCGGTCCGGTTTTTGCGCGGCGGCCCGTTCCGCGGGCCGCATCCGGTCCGGTTTTTGCGCGGGCCGCCCGTTCCGCGGGCCGGATCCGCTCCGGTTTTTGCGCGGCGGCCCCGAGCCGGTCCGGTTTTTGCGCGGCGGCCCCGATCCGGTCCGGTTTTTGCGCGGCGGCCCCGATCCGCTCCGGTTTTTGCGCGGCGGCCCGTTCCGCGGGCCGCATCCGCTCCGGTTTTTGTGCGGCGGCCCTGAGCCGGTCCGGTTTTTGTGCGGCGGCCCGTTCCGCGGGCCAGATCCGCTGCGGTTTTTGCGCGGCGGCCCGTTCCGCGGGCCGGATCCAGTCCCTTTTTGCGCGGTAGCCCCGATCCGCTCCGGTTTTTGCGCGGCGGCCCGTTCCGCGGGCCGGATCCGCTCCGGTTTTTGCGCGGCGGCCCGTTCCGCGGGCCGCATCCGCTCCGCTTTTTGCGCGGCGGCCCCGATCCGCTCCGGTTTTTGCGCGGCGGCCCCGATCCGCTCCGGTTTTTGCGCGGCAGCCCGTTCCGCGGGCCGGATCCGCTCCGGTTTTTGCGCGGCGGCCCCCATCCGCTCCGGTTTTTGCGCGGCGGCCCGTTCCGCGGGCCGGATCCGCTCCGCTTTTTTCGCGGCGGCCCCGATCCGGTCTGGTTTTTGCGCGGTGGACCCGAGCCGGTCCGGTTTTTGCGCGGCGGCCCGTTCCGCGGGCCGCATCCGCTCCGGTTTTTGCGCGGCGGCCCCCATCCGCTCCGGTTTTTGTGCGGCAGCCCATTCCGCGGGCCGGATCCGCTCCGGTTTTTGCGCGGCGGCCCCGATCCTGTCCGGTTTTTGCGCGGCGGCCCCTTCCGCGGGCCGGATCCGCTCCGGTTTTTGCGCGGCGGCCCCGATCCTGTCCGGTTTTTGCGCTGCGGCCCGTTCCGCGGGCCGGATCCGCTCCGGTTTTTGCGCGGTGGCTCCGATCCGGTCCGTTTTTTGCGCGGCGGCCCGTTCCGCGGGCCGGATCCGGTCAGGTTTTTGCGCGGCGGCCCTGAGCCGGTCCGGTTTTTGTGCGGCGGCCCGTTCCGCGGGCCGGATCCGCTCCAGTTTTTGCGCGGCGGCCCATTCCGCGGGCCGGATCCACTCCGGTTTTTGCGCGGCGGCCCCGAGCCGGTCCGGTTTTTGCGCTGCGGCCCGTTCCGCGGGCCGGATCCGGTCCGGTTTTTGCGCGGTGGCTCCGATCCGCTCCGGTTTTTGCGCGGCGGCCCGTTCCGCGGGCCGCATCCGGTCAGGTTTTTGCGCGGCGGCCCCGAGCCGGTCCGGTTTTTGCGCCGCGGCCCGTTCCGCGGGCCGGATCCGATCCGGTTTTTGCGCGGCGGCCCGTTCCGCGGGCCGGATCCGCTCCGGTTTTTGCGCGGCGGCCCCGAGCCGCTCCGGTTCTTGCGCGGCAGCCCGTTCCGCGGGCCGCATCCGGTCCGCTTTTTGCGCGGCGGCCCCGATACGGTCCGGTTTTTGTGCGGCAGCCCGTTCCGCAGGCCGGATCCGCTCCGGTTTTTGCCCGGCGGCCCCGATCCGGTCCGGTTTTTGCGCGGCGGCCCGTTCCGCGGGCCGGATCTGCTCTGGTTTTTGCGCGGCGGCCCCGATCCTGTCCGGTTTTTGCGCGGCGGCCCGTTCCGCGGGCCGGTTCCGCTCCGGTTTTTGCGCGGCGGCCCCAATCCTGTCCGGTTTTTGCGCGGCGGCCCGTTCCGCGGGCCGGATCCGCTCCGGTTTTTGCGCGGCGGCCCCCATCCGGTCCGGTTTTTGCGCGGCGGACCGTTCCGCGGACCGGATCCGCTCCGGTTTTTGCGCGGCGGCCCCGATCCGCTCCGGTTTTTGCGCGGCGGCCCGTTCCGCGGGCCGCATCCGCTCCGCTTTTTGCGCGGCGGCCCCGATCCGCTCCGGTTTTTGCGCGGCGGCCCGTTCAGCAGGCCGGATCCGCTCTGGTTTTTGCGCGGCGGCCCCGATCCGCTCCGGTTTTTGTGCGGCAGCCCGTTCCGCAGCCGGATCCGGTCCGGTTTTTGCGCGGCGGCCCGTTCCGCGGGCTGGATCCGGTCCGGTTTTTGCGCGGCGGCCCCAATCCTGTCCGGTTTTTGCGCTGCGGCCCGTTCCGCGGGCCGGATCCGGTCCGGTTTTTGCGCGGTGGCTGCGATCCTGTCCGGTTTTTGCGCGGCGGCCCGTTCCGCGGACCGGATCCGCTGCGGTTTTTGCGCGGCGGCCCCGAGCCGGTCCGGTTTTTGCGCGGCGGCCCGTTCCGCGGGCCGGATCCGCTCCGGTTTTTGCGCGGCGGCCCCGATCCGGTCCGGTTTTTGCGCGGCGGCCCGTTCCGCGGGCCGCATCCGGTCCGGTTTTTGCGCGGCGGCCCCGATCCGGTCCGGTTTTTGTGCGGCAGCCCGTTCCGCGGGCCGGATCCGGTCCGTTTTTTGCGCGGCAGCCCCCATCCGGTCCGGTTTTTGTGCGGCGGCCCGTTCCGCGGGCCGGATCCGCTCCGCTTTTTGCGCGGCGGCCCCGATCCGGTCTGGTTTTTGCGCGGCGGCCCCGAGCCGGTCCGGTTTTTGCGCGGCGGCCCGTTCCGCGGGCCGGATCCGCTCCGGTTTTTGCGCGGCGGCCGCGATCCTGTCCGGTTTTTGCGCGGCGGCCCGTTCCGCGGGCCGCATCCGCTCCGGTTTTTGCGCGGCGGCCCCGATCCGCTCCGCTTTTTGCGCGGCGGCCCGTTCCGCGGGCCGCATCCGGTCCGGTTTTTGCGCGGCGGCCCCGATCCTGTCCGGTATTTGTGCGGCGGCCCGTTCCGCGGGCAGGATCCGCTCCGGTTTTTGCGCGGCGGCCCCGATCCTGTCCGGTATTTGCGCGGCGGCCCGTTTTGCGGGCCGGATCCGCTCCGGTTTTTGCGCGGCGGCCCCGCTCCGGTCCGGTTTTTGCGCGGCGGACCGTTCCGCTGACCGGATCCGCTCCGGTTTTTGCGCGGCGGCCCCGATCCGGTCCGGTTTTTGCGCGGCGGCCCGTTCCGCGGGCCGGATCCGCTCCGGTTTTTGCGCGGCGGCCCCCATCCGGTGCGGTTTTTGTGCCGTGGCCCGTTCCGCGGGCCAGATCCGCTCCGGTTTTTGCGCGGCGGCCCGTTCCGCGGGCCGGATCCGCTCCGGTTTTTGCGCGGCGGCCCCGATCCTGTCCGGTTTTTGCGCGGCGGCCCGTTCCGCGGGCCGGATCCGCTCCGGTTTTTGCGCGGTGGCTCCGATTCGCTCCGGTTTTTGCGCGGCGGCCCGTTCCGCGGTCCGGATCCGGTCAGGTTTTTGCGCGGCGGCCCCGAGCCGGTCCGGTTTTTGCGCGGCGGCCCGTTCCGCTCCGCTTTTTGCGCGGCGGCCCCGATCCGGACTGGTTTTTGCGCGGTGGACCCGAGCCGGTCCGGTTTTTCCGCGGCGGCCCGTTCCGCGGGCTGGATCCGTTCCGGTTTTTGCGCGGCGGCCCCCATCCACTCCGGTTTTTGCGCGGCGGCCCGTTCCGCGGGCCCCCATCCGCTCCGCTTTTTGCGCGGCGGCGCCCATCCGGTCCGGTTTTTGTGCGGCAGCCCGTTCCGCGGGCCGCATCCGCTCTGGTTTTTGCGCGGCGGCCCTGTTCCGGTCCGGTTTTTGCGCCGCGGCCCGTTCCGCGGGCCGGATCCGCTCCGGTTTTTGCGCGGCGGCCCTGATCCGGTCCGGTTTTTGCGCAGCGGCCCGTTCCGCTGGCCGCATCCGCTCCGGTTTTTGCGCGGCGCCCATTCCGCGGGCCGCATCCGCTCCGCTTTTTGCGCGGCGGCCCCGAGCCGGTCCGGTTTTTGCGCGGCGGCCCCGAGCCGGTCCGCTTTTTGCGCGGCGGCCCGTTCCGCGGGCCGGATCCGCTCCGGTTTTTGCGCGGTGGCCCCGATCCGCTCCGGTTTTTGTGCGGCGGCCCGTTCCGCGTGCCGCATCCGGTCCGGTTTTTGCGCGGTGGCCCCGAGCCGCTCCGGTTTTTGCGCGGCGGCCCTTTCCGCGTGCCAGATCTGCTCCGGTTTTTGCGCGGCGGCCCGTTCCGCGGGCCGGATCCGCTCCGGTTTTTGCGCGGCGGCCCCGATCCGCTCCGGTTTTTGCGCGGCGGCCCCCATCCGGTCCGGTTTTTGCGCGGCGGCCCGTTCCGCGGGCCGCATCCGCTCCGCTTTTTGCGCGGCGGCCCCGATCCGGTCTGGTTTTTGCGCGGCGGCCCCGATCCTGTCCGGTTTTTGCGCTGCGGCCCGTTCCGCGGGCTGGATCCGCTCCGGTTTTTGCGCGGCGGCCCCAATCCGCTCCGGTTTTTGCGCGGCGGCCCGTTCCGCTGGCCGCATCCGCTCCGGTTTTTGCGCGGCGGCCCTGATCCGGTCCGGTTTTTGCGCGGCGGCCCGTTCCGCTGGCCGCATCCGCTCCGCTTTTTGCGCGGCGGCCCCGATCCGCTCCGGTTTTTGCGCGGCGGCCCCGATCCGCTCCGGTTTTTGCGCGGCAGCCCGTTCCGCGGGCCGGATCCGCTCCGGTTTTTGCGCGGCGGCCCCAATCCTGTCCTGTTTTTGCGCGCGGCCCGTTTCGCGGGCCCCCATCCGCTCCGCTTTTTGCGCGGCGGCGCCCATCCGGTCCGGTTTTTGTGCGGCAGCCCGTTCCGCGGGCCGCATCCGCTCCGGTTTTTGCGCGGCGGCCCTGATCCGGTCCGGTTTTTGTGCGGCGGCCCGTTCTGCGGGCCGGATCCGGTCCGGTTTTTGCGCGGCGGCCCATTCCGCGGGCCGCATCCGCTCCGCTTTTTGCGCGGCGGCCCCGAGCCGGTCCGGTTTTTGCGCTGCGGCCCCGAGCCGGTCCGCTTTTTGCGCGGCGGCCCGTTCCGCGGGCCGGATCCGCTCCGGTTTTTGCGCGGTGGCCCCGATCCGCTCCGGTTTTTGTGCGGCGGCCCGTTCCGCGGGCCGCATCCGGTCCGGTTTTCGCGCGGTGGCCCTGATCCATCCGGTTTTTGTGCGGCGGCCCGTTCCGCGGGCCGGATCCGCTCCGGTTTTTGCGCGGCGGCCCGTTCCGCGGACCGGATCCGGTCCGGTTTTTGCGCGGCGGCCCCGATCCGCTCCGGCTTTTGTGCAGCGGCCCGTTCCGCGGGCCGGATCCGCTCCGGTTTTTGCGCGGCGGCCCCGATCCGCTCCGGTTTTTGCGCGGCGGCCCGTTCCGCGGGCCGCATCCGCTCCGGTTTTTGCGCGGCGGCCCCGATCCGCTCCGGTTTTTGCGCGGCGGCCCGTTCCGCGGGCCGGATCCGCTCCGGTTTTTGCGCGGCGGCCCCGATCCGCTCCGGTTTTTGTGCGGCAGCCCGTTCCGCGGGCCGGATCCGGTCCGTTTTTTGCGCTGAGGCCCCCTTCCGGTCCGGTTTTTGCGCGGCGGCCCGTTCCGCGGTCCGGATCCGCTCCGGTTTTTGCGCGGCGGCCCCGATCCGCTCCGGTTTTTGCGCGGTGGACCCGAGCCGGTCCGGTTTTTCCGCGGCGGCCCGTTCCGCGGGCTGGATCCGCTCCGGTTTTTGCGCGGCGGCCCCAATCCGCTCCGGTTTTTGCGCGGCGGCCCGTTCCGCGGGCCGCATCCGCTCCGGTTTTTGCGCGGCGGCCCGTTCCGCGGGCCGGATCCGCTCCGCTTTTTGCGCGGCGGCCCCAATCCTGTCCGGTTTTTGCGCGGCGGCCCGTTCCGCGGGCCGGATCCGCTCCGGTTTTTGCGCGGCGGCCCCGATACGGTCCGGTTTTTGCGCGGCGGCCCGTTCCGCGGGCCGGATCCGCTCCGGTTTTTGCGCGGCGGCCCCGAGCCGGTCTGGTTTTTGCGCGGCGGACCGTTCCGCGGACCGGATCCGCTCCGTTTTTTGCGCGGCGGCCCTGATCCGGTCCGGTTTTTGCGCGGCGGCCCGTTCCGCGGGCTGGATCCGGTCCGGTTTTTGCGCGGCGGCCCCGATCCGCTCCGGTTTTTGTGCCGCGGCCCGTTCCGCGGGCCGGATCCGCTCCGGTTTTTGCGCGGCGGCCCGTTCCGCGGGCCGCATCCGCTCCGGTTTTTGCGCGGTGGCCCCGAGCCGGTCCGGTTTTTGCGCGGCGGCCCTTTCCGCGTGCCAGATCTGCTCCGGTTTTTGCGCGGCGGCCCGTTCCGCGGGCCGGATCCGCTCCGGTTTTTGCGCGGCGGCCCCGATCCGCTCCGGTTTTTGCGCGGCGGCCCCCATCCGGTCCGGTTTTTGCGCGGCGGCCCGTTCCGCGGGCCGCATCCGCTCCGCTTTTTGCGCGGCGGCCCCGATCCGGTCTGGTTTTTGCGCGGCGGCCCCGATCCTGTCCGGTTTTTGCGCTGCGGCCCGTTCCGCGGGCTGGATCCGCTCCGGTTTTTGCGCGGCGGCCCCAATCCGCTCCGGTTTTTGCGCGGCGGCCCGTTCCGCTGGCCGCATCCGCTCCGGTTTTTGCGCGGCGGCCCTGATCCGGTCCGGTTTTTGCGCGGCGGCCCGTTCCGCGGGCCGCATCCGCTCCGCTTTTTGCGCGGCGGCCCCGATCCGCTCCGGTTTTTGCGCGGCGGCCCCGATCCGCTCCGGTTTTTGCGCGGCAGCCCGTTCCGCGGGCCGGATCCGCTCCGGTTTTTGCGCGGCGGCCCGTTCCGCGGGCCGGATCCGCTCCGGTTTTTGCGCGGCGGCCCCAATCCTGTCCTGTTTTTACGCGCGGCCCGTTTCGCGGGCCCCCATCCGCTCCACTTTTTGCGCGGCGGCGCCCATCCGGTCCGGTTTTTGTGCGGCAGCCCGTTCCGCGGGCCGCATCCGCTCTGGTTTTTGCGCGGCGGCCCTGATCCGGTCCGGTTTTTGTGCGGCGGCCCGTTCTGCGGGCCGGATCCGGTCCGGTTTTTGCGCGGCGGCCCATTCCGCGGGCCGCATCCGCTCCGCTTTTTGCGCGGCGGCCCCGAGCCGGTCCGGTTTTTGCGCTGCGGCCCCGAGCCGGTCCGCTTTTTGCGCGGCGGCCCGTTCCGCGGGCCGGATCCGCTCCGGTTTTTGCGCGGTGGCCCCGATCCGCTCCGGTTTTTGTGCGGCGGCCCGTTCCGCGGGCCGCATCCGGTCCGGTTTTCGCGCGGTGGCCCTGATCCATCCGGTTTTTGTGCGGCGGCCCGTTCCGCGGGCCGGATCCGCTCCGGTTTTTGCGCGGCGGCCCGTTCCGCGGACCGGATCCGGTCCGGTTTTTGCGCGGCGGCCCCGATCCGCTCCGGCTTTTGTGCGGCGGCCCGTTCCGCGGGCCGGATCCGCTCCGGTTTTTGCGCGGCGGCCCCGATCCGCTCCGGTTTTTGCGCGGCGGCCCCGATCCGCTCCGGTTTTTGCGCGGCGGCCCGTTCCGCGGGCCGGATCCGCTCCGGTTTTTGCGCGGCGGCCCCGATCCGCTCCGGTTTTTGTGCGGCAGCCCGTTCCGCGGGCCGGATCCGGTCCGTTTTTTGCGCTGAGGCCCCCTTCCGGTCCGGTTTTTGCGCGGCGGCCCGTTCCGCGGTCCGGATCCGCTCCGGTTTTTGCGCGGCGGCCCCGATCCGCTCCGGTTTTTGCGCGGTGGACCCGAGCCGGTCCGGTTTTTCCGCGGCGGCCCGTTCCGCGGGCTGGATCCGCTCCGGTTTTTGCGCGGCGGCCCCAATCCGCTCCGGTTTTTGCGCGGCGGCCCGTTCCGCGGGCCGCATCCGCTCCGGTTTTTGCGCGGCGGCCCCCATCCGCTCCGGTTTTTGCGCGGCGGCCTGTTCCGCGGGCCGGATCCGCTCCGGTTTTTGCGCGGCGGCCCCAATCCTGTCCGGTTTTTGCGCGGCGGCCCGTTCCGCGGGCCGGATCCGCTCCGGTTTTTGCGCGGCGGCCCCGATACGGTCCGGTTTTTGCGCGGCGGCCCGTTCCGCGGGCCGGATCCGCTCCGGTTTTTGCGCGGCGGCCCCGAGCCGGTCTGGTTTTTGCGCGGCGGACCGTTCCGCGGACCGGATCCGGTCCGTTTTTTGCGCGGCGGCCCCGATCCGGTCCGGTTTTTGCGCGGCGGCCCGTTCCGCGGGCTGGATCCGGTCCGGTTTTTGCGCGGCGGCCCCGATCCGCTCCGGTTTTTGTGCCGCGGCCCGTTCCGCGGGCCGGATCCGCTCCGGTTTTTGCGCGGCGGCCCGTTCCGCGGGCCGGATCCGGTCCGGTTTTTGCGCGGCGGCCCCGATCCTGTCCGGTTTTTGCGCTGCGGCCCGTTCCGCGGGCCAGATCCGCTTCGCTTTTTGCGCGGTGGCTCCGATCCTGTCCGGTTTTTGCGCGGCGGCCCGTTCCGCGGGCCGGATCCGGTCAGGTTTTTGCGCGGCGGCCCCGAGCTGGTCCGGTTTTTGCGCCGCGGCCCGTTCCGCGGGCCGGATCCGGTCCGGTTTTTGCGCGGCGGCCCGTTCCGCGGGCCGGATCCGCTCCGGTTTTTGCGCGGCGGCCCCGAACCGGTCCGGTTTTTGCGCGGCGGCCCGTTCCGCGGGCCGGATCCGGTCCGGTTTTTGCGCGGTGGCTCCGATCCGCTCCGATTTTTGCGCGGCGGCCCGTTCCGCGGGCCGGATCCGGTCAGGTTTTTGCGCGGCGGCCCCGAGCCTGTCCGGTTTTTGCGCGGCGGACCGTTCCGCGGACCGGATCCGCTCCGGTTTTTGCGCGGCGGCCCCGATCCGGTCCGGTTTTTGCGCGGCGGCCCGTTCCGCGGGCCGGATCCGGTCCGCTTTTTGCGCGGCGGCCCCGATCCGGTCCGGTTTTTGTGCTGCGGCGTGTTCCGCGGGCCGGATCCGGTCCGGTTTTTGCGCGGCAGCCCATTCCGCGGGCCGGATCCGCTCCGGTTTTTGCGCGGCGGCCCCGATCCTGTCCGGTTTTTGCGCGGCGGCCCCGATCTGCTCTGGTTTTTGTGCGGCAGCCCGTTCCGCGGGCCGGAGCCGGTCTGGTTTTTGCACGGCGGCCCCGATCCGGTCCGGTTTTTGCGCGGCGGCCCGTTCCGCGGGCCGCATCCGGTCCGGTTTTTGCGCAGTGGCCCCGAGCCGGTCCGGTTTTTGTGCGGGGTGCCCGTTCCGCGGGCCGGATCAGGTCCGGTTTTTGCGCGGTGGCCCCGATCCGCTCCGGTTTTTGCGCGGCGGCCCGTTCCGCGGGCCGGATCCGGTCCGGTTTTTGCGCAGCGGCCCCGATCCGGACTGTTTTTTGTGCCGCGGCCCGTTCCGCGGGCCGGATCCGGTCCGGTTTTTGCGCGGCGGCCCCGATCCGCTCCGGTTATTGCGCGGTGGCCCGTTCCCCGGTCCGGATCCGCTCCGGTTTTTGCGCGGCGGCCCCGAGCCGCTCCGGTTTTTGCGCGGCGGCCCGTTCCGCGGGCCGGATCCGCTCCGGTTTTTGCGTGGTGGCTCCGATCCGCTCCGGTTTTTGCGCGGTGGCCCGTTCCCCGGTCCGGATCCGGTCCGGTTTTTGCGCGGCGGCCCCATACGGTCCGGTTATTGCGCGGCGGCCCGTTCCACGGGCCGCATCCGCTCCGGTTTTTCGCGGCGGCCCCGATCCGGTCCGGTTTTTTGCGCGGCGGCCCCGAACCGGTCCGGTTTTTGTGCGGCAGCCCGTTCCGCGGGCCGGATCCACTTCGGTTTTTGCGCGGTGGCCCCGATCCGCTCCGGTTTTTGTGCGGCGGCCCGTTCCGCGGGCCGCATCCGGTCCGGTTTTCGCGCGGTGGCCCCGATCCATCCGGTTTTTGTGCGGCGGCCCGTTCCGCGGGCCGGATCCGCTCCGGTTTTTGCGCGGCGGCCCGTTCCGCGGACCGGATCCGGTCCGGTTTTTGCGCGGCGGCCCCGATCCGCTCCGGCTTTTGTGCGGCGGCCCGTTCCGCGGGCTGGATCCGCTCCGCTTTTTGCGCGGTGGCTCCGATCCTGTCCGGTTTTTGCGCGGCGGCCCGTTCCGCGGGCCGGATCCGGTCCGGTTTTTGCGCGGCGGCCCCCATCCGCTCCGGTTTTTGTGCGGCAGCCCATTCCGCGGGCCGGATCCGGTCCGGTTTTTGCGCGGCGGCCCGTTCCGCGGGCCGGATCCGCTCCGGTTTTTGCGCGGCGGCCCCGAACCGGTCCGGTTTTTGCGCTGCGGCCCGTTCCGCGGGCCGGATCCGGTCCGGTTTTTGCGCGGTGGCTCCGATCCGCTCCGGTTTTTGCGCGGCGGCCCGTTCCGCGGGCCGGATCCGGTCAGGTTTTTGCGCGGCGGCCCCGAGCCTGTCCGGTTTTTGCGCGGCGGACCGTTCCGCGGACCGGATCCGCTCCGGTTTTTGCGCGGCGGCCCCGATCCGGTCCGGTTTTTGCGCGGCGGCCCGTTCCGCGGGCCGGATCCGGTCCGCTTTTTGCGCGGCGGCCCCGATCCGGTCCGGTTTTTGAGCTGCGGCGTGTTCCGCGGGCCGGATCCGGTCCGGTTTTTGCGCGGCAGCCCATTCCGCGGGCCGGATCCGCTCCGGTTTTTGCGCGGCGGCCCCGATCCTGTCCGGTTTTTGCGCGGCGGCCCCGATCTGCTCTGGTTTTTGTGCGGCAGCCCGTTCCGCGGGCCGGAGCCGGTCTGGTTTTTGCACGGCGGCCCCGATCCGGTCCGGTTTTTGCGCGGCGGCCCGTTCCGCGGGCCGCATCCGGTCCGGTTTTTGCGCGGTGGCCCCGAGCCGGTCCGGTTTTTGTGCGGGGTGCCCGTTCCGCGGGCCGGATCAGGTCCGGTTTTTGCGCGGTGGCCCCGATCCGCTCCGGTTTTTGCGCGGCGGCCCGTTCCGCGGGCCGGATCCGGTCCGGTTTTTGCGCAGCGGCCCCGATCCGGACTGTTTTTTGTGCCGCGGCCCGTTCCGCGGGCCGGATCCGGTCCGGTTTTTGCGCGGCGGCCCCGATCCGCTCCGGTTATTGCGCGGTGGCCCGTTCCCCGGTCCGGATCCGCTCCGGTTTTTGCGCGGCGGCCCCGAGCCGCTCCGGTTTTTGCGCGGCGGCCCGTTCCGCGGGCCGGATCCGCTCCGGTTTTTGCGTGGTGGCTCCGATCCGCTCCGGTTTTTGCGCGGCGGCCCGTTCCGCGGGCCGCATCTGGTCCGGTTTTTGCGCGGCGGCCCCGATCCGCTCCGGTTATTGCGCGGCGGCCCATTCCGCGGGCCGCATCCGCTCCGGTTTTTGCGCGGCGGCCCCAATCCGGTCCGGTTTTTGCGCGGCGGCCCCATACGGTCCGGTTATTGCGCGGCGGCCCGTTCCACGGGCCGCATCCGCTCCGGTTTTTCGCGGCGGCCCCGATCCGGTCCGGTTTTTTGCGCGGCGGCCCCGATCCGGTCCGGTTTTTGCGCGGCGGCCCGTTCCGCGGGCCGGAGCCGGTCCGGTTTTTGCACGGCGGCCCCGATCCGGTCCGGTTTTTGCGCGGCGGCCCGTTCCGCGGGCCGGATCCGGTCCGTTTTTTGCGCGGCGGCCCCGATCCGGTCCGGTTTTTGCGCGGCGGCTTGTTCCGCGGGCCAGATCCGCTCCGGTTTTTGCGCGGCGGCCCCCAGCCGGTCCGGTTTTTGCGCGGCGGCCCGTTCCGCGGGCCGGATCCGCTCCGGTTTTTGCGCGGCGGCCCCGAGCCGGTCCGGTTTTTGCGCGGCGGCCCCGATCCGGTCCGGTTTTTGCGCGGCGGCCCCGATCCGCTCCGGTTTTTGCGCGGCGGCCCGTTCCGCGGGCCGCATCCGCTCCGGTTTTTGTGCGGCGGCCCTGAGCCGGTCCGGTTTTTGTGCGGCGGCCCGTTCCGCGGGCCAGATCCGCTGCGGTTTTTGCGCGGCGGCCCGTTCCGCGGGCCGGATCCAGTCCGGTTTTTGCGCGGTAGCCCCGATCCGCTCCGGTTTTTGCGCGGCGGCCCGTTCCGCGGGCCGCATCCGGTCCGGTTTTTGCGCGGCGGCCCCGATCCGGTCCGGTTTTTGCGCGGCGGCCCCGATCCGCTCCGGTTTTTGCGCGGCAGCCCGTTCCGCGGGCCGGATCCGCTCCGGTTTTTGCGCGGCGGCCCCCATCCGGTCCGGTTTTTGCGCGGCGGCCCGTTCCGCGGGCCGAATCCGCTCCGCTTTTTGCGCGGCGGCCCCGATCCGGTCTGGTTTTTGCGCGGTGGACCCGAGCCGGTCCGGTTTTTGCGCGGCGGCCCGTTCCGCGGGCCGCATCCGCTCCGGTTTTTGCGCGGCGGCCCCCATCCGCTCCGGTTTTTGTGCGGCAGCCCATTCCGCGGGCCGGATCCGCTCCGGTTTTTGCGCGGCGGCCCCGATCCTGTCCGGTTTTTGCGCGGCGGCCCCTTCCGCGGGCCGGATCCGCTCCGGTTTTTGCGCGGCGGCCCCGATCCTGTCCGGTTTTTGCGCTGCGGCCCGTTCCGCGGGCCGGATCCGCTCCGGTTTTTGCGCGGTGGCTCCGATCCGGTCCGTTTTTTGCGCGGCGGCCCGTTCCGCGGGCCGGATCCGGTCAGGTTTTTGCGCGGCGGCCCTGAGCCGGTCCGGTTTTTGCGCGGCGGCCCGTTCCGCGGGCCGGATCCGCTCCAGTTTTTGCGCGGCGGCCCATTCCGCGGGCCGGATCCACTCCGGTTTTTGCGCGGCGGCCCCGAGCCGGTCCGGTTTTTGCGCTGCGGCCCGTTCCGCGGGCCGGATCCGGTCCGGTTTTTGCGCGGTGGCTCCGATCCGCTCCGGTTTTTGCGCGGCGGCCCGTTCCGCGGGCCGCATCCGGTCAGGTTTTTGCGCGGCGGCCCCGAGCCGGTCCGGTTTTTGCGCGGCGGCCCGTTCCGCGGGCCGGATCCGCTCCGGTTTTTGCGCGGCGGCCCGTTCCGCGGGCCGGATCCGCTCCGGTTTTTGCGCGGCGGCCCCGAGCCGCTCCGGTTCTTGCGCGGCGGCCCGTTCCGCGGGCCGGATCCGCTCCGGTTTTTGCGCGGCGGCCCCCATCCGGTCCGGTTTTTGCGCGGCGGACCGTTCCGCGGACCGGATCTGCTCCGGTTTTTGCGCGGCGGCCCCGATCCGGTCCGGTTTTTGCGCGGCGGCCCGTTCCGCGGGCCGCATCCGCTCCGCTTTTTGCGCGGCGGCCCCGATCCGGTCCGGTTTTTGCGCGGCGGCCCGTTCAGCAGGCCGGATCCGCTCTGGTTTTTGCGCGGCGGCCCCGATCCGCTCCGGTTTTTGTGCGGCAGCCCGTTCCGCAGGCCGGATCCGGTCCGTTTTTTGCGCGGCGGCCCCGATCCGGTCCGGTTTTTGCGCGGCGGCCCGTTCCGCGGGCCGGATCCGCTTCGCTTTTTGCGCGGCGGCCCCAATCCACTCCGGTTTTTGCGCGGTGGACCCGAGCCGGTCCGGTTTTTGCGCGATGGCCCGTTCCGCGGGCCGGATCCGCTCCTGTTTTTGCGCGGCGGCCCCCATCCGCTCCGGTTTTTGTGCGGCAGCCCATTGCGCGGGCCGGATCCGCTCCGGTTTTTGCGCGGCGGCCCCGATCCTGTCCGGTTTTTGCGCGGCGGCCCGTTCCGCGGGCCGCATCCGGTCCGGTTTTTGCGCGGCGGCCCGTTCCGCGGGCTGGATCCGGTCCGGTTTTTGCGCGGCGGCCCCAATCCTGTCCGGTTTTTGCGCTGCGGCCCGTTCCGCGGGCCGGATCCGGTCCGGTTTTTGCGCGGTGGCTGCGATCCTGTCCGGTTTTTGCGCGGCGGCCCGTTCCGCGGACCGGATCCGCTGCGGTTTTTGCGCGGCGGCCCCGAGCCGGTCCGGTTTTTGCGCGGCGGCCCGTTCCGCGGGCCGGATCCGGTCCGGTTTTTGCGCGGCGGCTCCGATCCGGTCCGGTTTTTGCGCGGCGGCCCGTTCCGCGGGCCGGATCCGGTCCGGTTTTTGTGCGGCAGCCCGTTCCGCGGGCCGGATCCGGTCCGTTTTTTGCGCGGCAGCCCCCATCCGGTCCGGTTTTTGCGCGGCGGCCCCTTCCGCGGGCCGGATCCGCTCCGCTTTTTGCGCGGCGGCCCCGATCCGGTCTGGTTTTTGCGCGGCGGCCCCGAGCCGGTCCGGTTTTTGCGCGGCGGCCCATTCCGCGGGCCGGATCCGCTCCGGTTTTTGCACGGCGGCCGCGATCCTGTCCGTTTTTTGCGCGGCGGCCCGTTCCGCGGGCCGCATCCGCTCCGGTTTTTGCGCGGCGGCCCCGATCCGCTCCGCTTTTTGCGCGGCAGCCAGTTCCGCAGGCCGCATCCGCTCCGGTTTTTGCGCGGCAGCCCCGATCCGGTCCGGTTTTTGCTCGGTGGCCCCGATCCGGTCCGGTTTTTGCGCGGCGGCCCGTTCCGCGGGCTGGATCCGGTACGGTTTTTGCGCGGCGGCCCCGATCTGGTCCGGTTTTTGCGCTGCGGCCCGTTCCTCGGGCCGGATCCGCTCCGGTTTTTGCGCGGTGGCTCCGATCCGGTCCGATTTTTGCGCGGCGGCCTGTTCCGCGGGCCGCATCCGGTCCGGTTTCTGCGCGGCGGCCCTGATCCGCTCCGGTTTTTGCGCCGCGGCCCGTTCCGCAAGCCGGATCCGGTCCGGTTATTGCGCGGCGGCCCTGATCCGCTCCGGTTTTTTGCGCGGCGGCCCGTTCCGCGGGCCGGATCCGCTCCGGTTTTTGCGCGGCGGCCCCGATCCGCTCCGCTTTTTGCGCGGCGGCCCCGATCCGGACTGGTTTTTGCGCGGTGGACCCGAGCCGGTCCGGTTTTTGCGCGGCGGCCCGTTCCGCGGGCCGGATCCGCTCCGGTTTTTGCGCGGCGGCCCCGATCCGCTCCGGTTTTTGCGCGGCGGCCCGTTCCGCGGGCCGCATCCGGTCCGGTTTTTGCGCGGCGGCCCCCATCCGCTCCGGTTTTTGTGCGGCAGCCCATTCCGCGGGCCGGATCCGCTCCGGTTTTTGCGCGGCGGCCCCGATCCTGTCCGGTTTTTGCGCGGCGGCCCGTTCCGCGGGCCGGAACCGGTCCGGTTTTTGCGCGGTGGCCCCAATCCTGTCCGGTTTTTGCGCGCGGTCCGTTCCGCGGGCCCCCATCCGCTCCGCTTTTTACGCGGCGGCGCCCATCCGATCCGGTTTTTGTGCGGCAGCCCGTTCCGCGGGCCGCATCCGCTCTGGTTTTTGCGCGGCGGCCCTGATCCGGTCCGGTTTTTGCGCGGCGGCCCGTTCCGCGGGCCGGATCCGCTCCGGTTTTTGCGCGGCGGCCCTGATCCGGTCCGGTTTTTGCGCAGCGGCCCGTTCCGCGGGCCGGATCCGGTCCGGTTTTTGCGCGGTGGCCCATTCCGCGGGCCGCATCCGCTCCGCTTTTTGCGCAGGGGGCCCGAGCCGCTCCGGTTTTTGCACGGCTGCCCCGATCCGGTCCGGTTTTTGCGCGGCGGCCCGTTCCGCGGGCCGGATCCGCTCCGGTTTTTGCGCGGTGGCCCCGATCCGCTCTGGTTTTTGTGCGGCGGCCCGTTCCGCGGGCCGCATCCGGTCCGGTTTTTGCGCGGTGGCCCCGAGCCGGTCCGGTTTTTGCGCGGCAGCCCTTTCCGCGTGCCAGATCCGCTCCGGTTTTTGCGCGGCGGCCCGTTCCGCGGGCCGGATCCGCTCCAGTTTTTGCGCGGCGGCCCCGATCCACTCCGGTTTTTGTGCGGCGGCCCGTTCCGCGGGCCGGATCTGGTCCGGGTTTTGCGCGGCGGCCCCCATCCGGTCCGGTTTTTGCGCGGCGGCCCGTTCCGCGGGCCGCATCCGCTCCGGTTTTTGCGCGGCGGCCCCGATCCGCTCCGGTTTTTGCGCGGCGGCCCGTTCCGCAGGCCGGATCCGCTCCGGTTTTTGCGCGGTGGCCCCGATCAGCTCCGGTTTTTGTGCGGCAGCCCGTTCCGCGGGCCGGATCCGGTCCGGTTTTTGCGCGGAGGCCCCCATCCGGTCCGGTTTTTGCGCGGCGGCCCGTTCCGCGGGCCGGATTCTCTCCGCTTTTTGCGCGGCGGCCCCGATCCGGTCTGGTTTTTGCGCGGCGGCCCCAATCCGCTCCGGTTTTTGCGCGGCGGCCCGTTCCGCGGGCCGCATCCGCTCCGGTTTTTGCGCGGCGGCCCCCATCCTGTCAGGTTTTTGTGCGGCAGCCCATTCCGCGGGCCGGATCCGCTCCGGTTTTTGCGCGGCAGCCCCAATCCTGTCCAGTTTTTGCGCGGCGGCCCGTTCCGCGGGCCGGATCCGCTCCGGTTTTTGCGCGGCGGCCCCAATCCGGTCCGGTTTTTGCGCGGCGGCCCGTTCCGCGGGCCACATCCGCTCCGGTTTTTGCGCGGCGGCCCCGAGCCGGTCCGATTTTTGCGCGGCGGCCCGTTCCGCGGACCGGATCCGGTCCGTTTTTTGCGCGGCGGCCCCGATCCGGTCCGGTTTTTGCGTGGCGGCCCGTTCCGCGGGCCGGATCCGCTCCGCTTTTTGCGCGGCGGCCCCGATCCGGTCCGGTTTTTGCGTGGCGGCCCGTTCCGCGGGCCGGATCCGCTCCGCTTTTTGCGCGGCGGCCCCGATCCTGTCCGGTTTTTGCGCGGCGGCCCCTTCCGCGGGCCGGATCCGCTCCGGTTTTTGCGCGGCGGCCCCGATCCGCTCCGCTTTTTGCGCGGCGGCCCCGATCCGGACTGGTTTTTGCGCGGTGGACCCGAGCCGGTCCGGTTTTTGCGCGGCGGCCCGTTCCGCGGGCCGGATCCGCTCCGGTTTTTGCGCGGCGGCCCCGAGCCGCTCCGGTTTTTACGCGGCGGCCCGTTCCGCGGGCTGCATCCGGTCCGGTTTTTGCGCGGCGGCCCCCATCCGCTCCGGTTTTTGTGCGGCAGCCCATTCCGCGGGCCGGATCCGCTCCGGTTTTTGCGCGGCGGCCCCCATCCGGTCCGGTTTTTGCGCGGCAGCCCGTTCCGCGGGCCGGATCCGCTCCGGTTTTTGCGCGGCGGCCCCCATCCTATCCGGTTTTTGCGCGGCGGCCCGTTCCGCGGGCCGGATCCGCTCCGGTTTTTGCGCGGCGGCCCCGATCCTGTCCGGTTTTTGCGCTGCGGCCCGTTCCGCGGGCCGGATCCGCTCCGGTTTTTGCGCGGTGGCTCCGATCCGCTCCGGTTTTTGCGCGGTGGCCCGTTCCGCGGGCCGGATCCGGTCAGGTTTTTGCACGGCGGCCCCGAGCCGGTCCGGTTTTTGCGCGGCGGCCCGTTCCGCGGGCCGCATCCGCTCCGGTTTTTGCGCGGCGGCCCCCATCCGCTCCGGTTTTTGTGCGGCAGCCCATTCCGCGGGCCGGATCCGCTCCGGTTTTTGCGCGGCGGCCCCCATCCGGTCCGGTTTTTGCGCGGCGGCCCGTTCCGCGGGCCGGATCCGCTCCGGTTTTTGCGCGGCGGCCCCAATCCGGTCCGGTTTTTGCGCGGCGGCCCGTTCCGCGGGCCGGATCCGGTCCGGTTTTTGCGCGGCGGACCGTTCCGCGGAACGGATCCGCTCCGGTTTTTGCGCTGCGGCCCCCATCCGGTCCGGTTTTTTGCGTAGCGGCCCGTTCCGCGGGCCGGATCCGGTCCGGTTTTTGCGCGGCGGCCCCGAGCCGCTCCGGTTTTTGCGCGGCCGCCCGTTCCGCGGGCCGCATCCGGTCCGGTTTTTGCGCGGCGGATCGTTCCGCGGGCCCTATCCGCTCCGGTTTTTGCGCGGCGGCCCCAATCCTGTCCGTTTTTTGCGCTGCGGCCCGTTCCGCGGGCCGGATCCGGTCCGGTTTTTGCGCGGTGGCTGCGATCCTGTCCGGTTTTTGCGCGGCGGCCCGTTCCGCGGACCGGATTCGCTGCGGTTTTTGCGCGGCGGCCCCGAGCCGGTCCGGTTTTTGCGCGGCGGCCCGTTCCGCGGGCCGGATCCGCTCCGGTTTTTGCGCGGCGGCCCCGAGCCGGTCCGGTTTTTGCGCGGCGGCCCGTTCCGCGGGCCGGATCCGCTCCAGTTTTTGCGCGGCGGCCCCGATCCGGTCCGGTTTTTGCGCGGCGGCCCGTTCAGCAGGCCGGATCCGCTCCGGTTTTTGCGCGGCGGCCCCGATCCGCTCCGGTTTTTGTGCGGCAGCCCGTTCCGCGGGCCGGAGCCGGTCCGTTTTTTGCGCGGCAGCCCCCATCCGGTCCGGTTTTGCGCGGCGGCCCGTTCCGCGGGCCGGATCCGCTCCGCTTTTTGCGCGGCGGCCCCGATCCGGTCTGGTTTTTGCACGGCGGCCGCGAGCCGGTCCGGTTTTTGCGCGGCGGCCCGTTCCGCGGGCTGGATCCGCTCCGGTTTTTGCGCGGAGGCCCCCATCCGGTCCGGTTTTTGCGCGGCGGCCCGTTCCGCGGGCCGCATCCGCTCCGGTTTTTGCGCGGCGGCCCCCATCCGCTCCGGTTTTTGTGCGGCAGCCCATTCCGCGGGCCGGATCCGCTCCGGTTTTTGCGCGGCGGCCCCGAGCCGGTCCGGTTTTTGCGCGGCGGCCCCTTCCGCGGGCCGGATCCGCTCCGGTTTTTGCGCGGCGGCCCCAAGCCGGTCCGGTTTTTGCGCTGCGGCCCGTTCCGCGGGCCGGATCCGCTCCGGTTTTTGCGCGGTGGCTCCGATCCGCTCCGGTTTTTGCGCGGCGGCCCGTTCCGCGGGCCGGATCCGGTCAGGTTTTTGCACGGCGGCCCCGAGCCGGTCCGGTTTTTGCGCGGCGGCCCGTTCCGCGGGCCGCATCCGCTCCGGTTTTTGCGCGGCGGCCCCCATCCGCTCCGGTTTTTGTGCGGCAGCCCATTCCGCGGGCCGGATCCGCTCCGGTTTTTGCGCGGCGGCCCCCATCCGGTCCGGTTTTTGCGCGGCGGCCCGTTCCGCGGGCCGGATCCGCTCCGGTTTTTGCGCGGCGGCCCCAATCCGGTCCGGTTTTTGCGCGGCGGCCCGTTCCGCGGGCCGGATCCGGTCCGGTTTTTGCGCGGCGGACCGTTCCGCGGAACGGATCCGCTCCGGTTTTTGCGCTGCGGCCCCCATCCGGTCCGGTTTTTTGCGTGGCGGCCCGTTCCGCGGGCCGGATCCGGTCCGGTTTTTGCGCGGCGGCCCCGAGCCGCTCCGGTTTTTGCGCGGCCGCCCGTTCCGCGGGCCGCATCCGGTCCGGTTTTTGCGCGGCGGATCGTTCCGCGGGCCCTATCCGCTCCGGTTTTTGCGCGGCGGCCCCAATCCTGTCCGTTTTTTGCGCTGCGGCCCGTTCCGCGGGCCGGATCCGGTCCGGTTTTTGCGCGGTGGCTGCGATCCTGTCCGGTTTTTGCGCGGCGGCCCGTTCCGCGGACCGGATTCGCTGCGGTTTTTGCGCGGCGGCCCCGAGCCGGTCCGGTTTTTGCGCGGCGGCCCGTTCCGCGGGCCGGATCCGCTCCGGTTTTTGCGCGGCGGCCCCGAGCCGGTCCGGTTTTTGCGCGGCGGCCCGTTCCGCGGGCCGGATCCGGTCCAGTTTTTGCGCGGCGGCCCCGATCCGGTCCGGTTTTTGCGCGGCGGCCCGTTCAGCAGGCCGGATCCGCTCCGGTTTTTGCGCGGCGGCCCCGATCCGCTCCGGTTTTTGTGCGGCAGCCCGTTCCGCGGGCCGGAGCCGGTCCGTTTTTTGCGCGGCTGCCCCCATCCGGTCCGGTTTTTGCGCGGCGGCCCGTTCCGCGGGCTGGATCCGGTCTGGTTTTTGCGCGGCGGCCCCGATCCGGTCCGGTTTTTGCGCTGCGGCCCGTTCCGCGGGCCGGATCCGCTCCGGTTTTTGCGCGGTGGCTCCGATCCGGTCCGGTTTTTGCACTGCGGCCCGTTCCGCGGACCGGATCCGCTCCGGTTTTTGCGCGGCGGCCCCGATCCGCTCCGGTTTTTGCGCGGCGGCCCGTTCCGCGGGCCGGATCCGCTCCGGTTTTTGCGCGGCGGCCCCAATCCGCTCTGGTTTTTGCGCGGCGGACCGTTCCGCGGTCCGGATCCGGTCCGGTTTTTGCGCGGCGGCCCGTTCCGCGGGCCGCATCCGCTCCGGTTTTTGCGTGGCGGCCCCGACCCGGTCCGATTTTTGCGCGGCGGACCGTTCCGCGGACCGGATCCGGTCCGGTTTTTGCGCGGCGGCCCTGATCCGCTCCGGTTTTTGCGCCGCGGCCCGTTCCGCAAGCCGGATCCGGTCCGGTTATTGCGCGGCGGCCCTGATCCGCTCCGGTTTTTTGCGCGGCGGCCCGTTCCGCGGGCCGGATCCGCTCCGGTTTTTGCGCGGCGGCCCCGATCCGCTCCGGTTTTTGCGCGGCGGCCCCGATCCGGACTGGTTTTTGCGCGGTGGACCCGAGCCGGTCCGGTTTTTCCGCGGCGGCCCGTTCCGCGGGCCAGATCCGCTCCGGTTTTTGCGCGGCGGCCCCGATCCGCTCCGGTTTTTGCGCGGCGGCCCGTTCCGCGGGCCGCATCCGGTCCGGTTTTTGCGCGGCGGCCCCCATCCGCTCCGGTTTTTGTGCGGCAGCCCATTGCGCGGGCCGGATCCGCTCCGGTTTTTGCGCGGCGGCCCCGAGCCTGTCCGGTTTTTGCGCGGCGGCCCGTTCCGCGGGCCGGATCCGCTCCGGTTTTTGCGCGGTGGCCCCAATCCTGTCCGGTTTTTGCGCGCGGTCCGTTCCGCGGGCCCCCATCCGCTCCGCTTTTTGCGCGGCGGCGCCCACCCGCTCCGGTTTTTGTGCGGCAGCCCGTTCCGCGGGCCGCATCCGCTCTGGTTTTTGCGCGGCGGCCCTGATCCGGTCCGGTTTTTGCGCGGCGGCCCGTTCCGCGGGCCGGATCCGCTCCGGTTTTTGCGCAGCGGCCCTGATCCGGTCCGGTTTTTGCGCAGCGGCCCGTTCCGCGGGCCGGATCCGGTACGGTTTTTGCGCGGCGGCCCATTCCGCGGGCCGCATCCGCTCCGCTTTTTGCGCAGGGGGCCGGATCCGCTCCGGTTTTTGCGCAGCGGCCCTGATCCCGTCCGGTTTTTGCGCGGCGGCCCGTTCCGCGGGCCGGATCCGCTCCGGTTTTTGCGCGGTGGTCCTGATCCGCTCTGGTTTTTGTGCGGCGGCCCGTTCCGCGGGCCGGATCCGGTCCGGTTTTTGCGCGGCGGCCCCGATCCGGTCCGGTTTTTGCGCGGCGGCCCGTTCCGCGGGCCGCATCCGCTCCGGTTTTTGCGCGGCGGCCCCGATCCGGTCCGGTTTTTGCGCGGCGGCCCGTTCCGCAGGCCGGATCCGCTCCGGTTTTTGCGCGGTGGCCCCGATCTGCTCCGGTTTTTGTGCGGCAGCCCGTTCCGCGGGCCGGATCCGGTCCGGTTTTTGCGCGGAGGCCCCCATCCGGTCCGGTTTTTGCGCGGCGGCCCGTTCCGCGGGCCGGATCCGCTCCGCTTTTTGCGCGGCGGCCCCGATCCGGTCTGGTTTTTGCGCGGCGGCCCCAATCCGCTCCGGTTTTTGCGCGGCGGCCCGTTCCGCGGGCCGGATCCGCTCCGCTTTTTGCGCGGCGGCCCCGATCCGGTCTGGTTTTTGCGCGGCGGCCCCAATCCGCTCCGGTTTTTGCGCGGCGGCCCGTTCCGCGGGCCGCATCCGCTCCGGTTTTTGCGCGGCGGCCCCCATCCGCTCCGGTTTTTGTGCGGCAGCCCATTCCGCGGGCCGGATCCGCTCCGGTTTTTGCGCGGCGGCCCCAATCCTGTCCGGTTTTTGCGCGGCGGCCCGTTCCGCGGGCCGGATCCGGTCCGGTTTTTGCGCGGCGGCCCCAATCCGGTCCGGTTTTTGCGCGGCGGCCCGTTCCGCGGGCCGGATCTGCTCCGGTTTTTGCGCGGCGGCCCCGAGCCGGTCCGGTTTTTGCGCGGCGGCCCATTCCGCGGACCGGATCCGGTCCGTTTTTTGCGCGGCGGCCCCGATCCGGTCCGGTTTTTGCGTGGCGGCCCGTTCCGCGGGCCGGATCCGCTCCGCTTTTTGCGCGGCGGCCCCGATCCGGTCCGGTTTTTGCGTGGCGGCCCGTTCCGCGGGCCGGATCCGCTCCGCTTTTTGCGCGGCGGCCCTGATCCGCTCCGGTTTTTGCGCGGCGGCCCGTTCCGCGGGCCGGATCCGCTCCGGTTTTTGCGCGGCGGCCCCGATCCGCTCCGCTTTTTGCGCGGCGGCCCCGATCCGGACTGGTTTTTGCGCGGTGGACCCGAGCCGGTCCGGTTTTTGCGCGGCGGACCGTTCCGCGGGCCGGATCCGCTCCGGTTTTTGCGCGGCGGCCCCGATCCTGTCCGGTTTTTGCGCGGCGGCCCGTTCCGCGGGCCGCATCCGGTCCGGTTTTTGCGCGGCGGCCCCCATCCGCTCCGGTTTTTGTGCGGCAGCCCATTCCGCGGGCCGGATCCGCTCCGGTTTTTGCGCGGCGGCCCCGATCCTGTCCGGTTTTTGCGCGGCGGCCCGTTCCGCGGGCCGGATCCGCTCCGGTTTTTGCGCGGCGGCCCCAATCCTGTCCGGTTTTTGCGCGCGGCCCGTTCCGCGGGCCCCCATCCGCTCCGCTTTTTGCGCGGCGGCGCCCATCCGGTCCGGTTTTTGTGCGGCAGCCCGTTCCGCGGGCCGCATCCGCTCTGGTTTTTGCGCGGCGGCCCCGATCCGGTCCGGTTTTTGCGCGGCGGCCCGTTCCGCGGGCCGGATCCGCTCCGCTTTTTGCGCGGCGGCCCTGATCCGGTCCGGTTTTTGCGCAGCGGCCCGTTCCGCGGGCCGGATCCGGTCCGGTTTTTGCGCGGCGGCCCATTCCGCGGGCCGCATCCGCTCCGCTTTTTGCGCAGGGGCCCCGAGCCGGTCCGGTTTTTGCGCGGCGGCCCTGAGCCGGCCCGCTTTTTGCGCAGCGGCCCGTTCCGCGGGCCGCATCCGGTCCGGTTTTTGCGCGGTGGCCCCGATCCGCTCTGGTTTTTGTGCGGCGGCCCGTTCCGCGGGCCGCATCCGGTCCGGTTTTTGCGCGGTGGCCCCGAGCCGGTCCGGTTTTTGCGCGGCGGCCCTTTCCGCGTGCCAGATCCGGTCCGGTTTTTGGGCGGCGGCCCGTTCCGTAGGCCGGATCCGGTCCGGTTTTTGCGCGGCGGCCCCGATCCGCTCCGGTTTTTGTGCGGCGGCCCGTTCCGCGGGCCGGATCCGCTCCGCTTTTTGCGCGGCGGCCCCGATCCGGTCCGGTTTTTGCGCGGCGGCCCGTTCCGCGGGCCGCATCCGCTCCGGTTTTTGCGCTGAGGCCCCCTTCCGGTCCGGTTTTTGCGCGGCGGCCCGTTCCGCAGGCCGGATCCGGTCCGGTTTTTGCGCGGTGGCTCCGATCCGCTCCGGTTTTTGTGCGGCAGCCCGTTCCGCGGGCCGGATCCGGTCCGTTTTTTGCGCGGCGGCCCCGATCCTGTCCGGTTTTTGCGCGGCGGCCCGTTCCGCGGGCCGGATCCGGTCCGGTTTTTGCGCGGCGGCCCCGATCCGCGGGCTGGATCCTGTCCGGTTTTTGCGCGGCGGCCCGTTCCGCGGGCCGGATCCGCTCCGGTTTTTGCGCGGCGGCCCGTTCCGCGGGCCGCATCCGCTCCGGTTTTTGCGCGGCGGCCCCGATCCACTCCGGTTTTTGCGCGGCGGACCGTTCCGCGGACCGGATCCGGTCCGTTTTTTGCGCGGCGGCCCCGATCCGGTCCGGTTTTTGCGTGGCGGCCCGTTCCGCGGGCCGGATCCGCTCCGCTTTTTGCGCGGCGGCCCCGATCCGGTCCGGTTTTTGCGTGGCGGCCCGTTCCGCGGGCCGGATCCGCTCCGGCTTTTTGCGCGGCGGCCCTGATCCGCTCCGGTTTTTGCGCGGCGCCCCGTTCCGCGGGCCGGATCCGCTCCGGTTTTTGCGCGGCGGCCCCGATCCGCTCCGCTTTTTGCGCGGCGGCCCCGATCCGGACTGGTTTTTGCGCGGTGGACCCGAGCCGGTCCGGTTTTTCCGTGGCGGCCCGTTCCGCGGGCCGCATCCGCTCCGGTTTTTGCGCGGCGGCCCCGATCCGCTCCGGTTTTTGCGCGGCGGCCCGTTCCGCGGGCCGCATCCGGTCCGGTTTTTGCGCGGCGGCCCCCATCCGCTCCGGTTTTTGCGCGGCGGCCCGTTCCGCGGGCCGGATCCGGTCCGGTTTTTGCGCGGCGGCCCCGATCCTGTCCGGTTTTTGCGCGGCGGCCCGTTCCGCGGGCCGGATCCGCTCCGGTTTTTGCGCGGCGGCCCCAATCCTGTCCGGTTTTTGCGCGCGGCCCGTTCCGCGGGCCGGATCCGCTCCGCTTTTTGCGCGGCGGCCCTGATCCGGTCCGGTTTTTGCGCGGCGGCCCGTTCCGCGGGCCGGATCCGCTCCGCTTTTTGCGCGGCGGCCCTGATCCGGTCCGGTTTTTGCGCGGCGGCCCGTTCCGCGGGCCGGATCCGCTCCGCTTTTTGCGCGGCGGCCCTGATCCGGTCCGGTTTTTGCGCAGCGGCCCGTTCCGCGGGCCGGATCCGGTCCGGTTTTTGCGCGGCGGCCCATTCCGCGGGCCGCATCCGCTCCGCTTTTTGCGCAGGGGCCCCGAGCCGGTCCGGTTTTTGCGCGGCGGCCCTGAGCCGGCCCGCTTTTTGCGCAGCGGCCCGTTCCGCGGGCCGCATCCGGTCCGGTTTTTGCGCGGTGGCCCCGATCCGCTCTGGTTTTTGTGCGGCGGCCCGTTCCGCGGGCCGCATCCGGTCCGGTTTTTGCGCGGTGGCCCCGAGCCGGTCCGGTTTTTGCGCGGCGGCCCTTTCCGCGTGCCAGATCCGGTCCGGTTTTTGGGCGGCGGCCCGTTCCGTAGGCCGGATCCGGTCCGGTTTTTGCGCGGCGGCCCCGATCCGCTCCGGTTTTTGTGCGGCGGCCCGTTCCGCGGGACGGATCCGCTCCGCTTTTTGCGCGGCGGCCCCGATCCGGTCCGGTTTTTGCGCGGCGGCCCGTTCCGCGGGCCGCATCCGCTCCGGTTTTTGCGCGGCGGCCCCGATCCGCTCCGGTTTTTGCGCGGCGGCCCGTTCCGCAGGCCGGATCCGCTCCGGTTTTTGCGCGGTGGCTCCGATCCGCTCCGGTTTTTGTGCGGCAGCCCGTTCCGCGGGCCGGATCCGGTCCGTTTTTTGCGCGGCGGCCCCGATCCTGTCCGGTTTTTGCGCGGCGGCCCGTTCCGCGGGCCGGATCCGGTCCGGTTTTTGCGCGGCGGCCCCGATCCGCGGGCTGGATCCTGTCCGGTTTTTGCGCGGCGGCCCGTTCCGCGGGCCGGATCCTGTCCGGTTTTTGCGCGGCGGCCCGTTCCGCGGGCCGCATCCGCTCCGGTTTTTGCGCGGCGGCCCCGATCCACTCCGGTTTTTGCGCGGCGGACCGTTCCGCGGACCGGATCCGGTCCGTTTTTTGCGCGGCGGCCCCGATCCGGTCCGGTTTTTGCGTGGCGGCCCGTTCCGCGGGCCGGATCCGCTCCGCTTTTTGCGCGGCGGCGCCCATCCGGTCCGGTTTTTGCGTGGCGGCCCGTTCCGCGGGCCGGATCCGCTCCGGCTTTTTGCGCGGCGGCCCTGATCCGCTCCGGTTTTTGCGCGGCGGCCCGTTCCGCGGGCCGGATCCGCTCCGGTTTTTGCGCGGCGGCCCAGATCCGCTCCGCTTTTTGCGCGGCGGCCCCGATCCGGACTGGTTTTTGCGCGGTGGACCCGAGCCGGTCCGGTTTTTCCGTGGCGGCCCGTTCCGCGGGCCGCATCCGCTCCGGTTTTTGCGCGGCGGCCCCGATCCGCTCCGGTTTTTGCGCGGCGGCCCGTTCCGCGGGCCGCATCCGGTCCGGTTTTTGCGCGGCGGCCCCCATCCGCTCCGGTTTTTGCGCGGCGGCCCGTTCCGCGGGCCGGATCCGGTCCGGTTTTTGCGCGGCGGCCCCAATCCTGTCCGGTTTTTGCACGCGGCCCGTTCCGCGGGCCCCCATCCGCTCCGCTTTTTGCGCGGCGGCGCCCATCCGGTCCGGTTTTTGTGCGGCAGCCCGTTCCGCGGGCCGCATCCGCTCTGGTTTTTGCGCGGCGGCCCTGATCCGGTCCGGTTTTTGCGCGGCGGCCCGTTCCGCGGGCCGGATCCGGTCCGGTTTTTGCGCGGCGGCCCTGATCCGGTCCGGTTTTTGCGCAGCGGCCCGTTCCGCGGGCCGGATCCGGTCCGGTTTTTGCGCGGCGGCCCATTCCGCGGGCCGCATCCGCTCCGCTTTTTGCGCAGGGGCCCCGAGCCGGTCCGGTTTTTGCGCGGCGGCCCTGAGCCGCTCCGCTTTTTGCGCGGCGGCCCGTTCCGCGGGCCGCATCCGGTCCGGTTTTTGCGCGGTGGCCCCGATCCGCTCTGGTTTTTGTGCGGCGGCCCGTTCCGCGGGCCGCATCCAGTCCGGTTTTTGCGCGGTGGCCCCGAGCCGGTCCGGTTTTTGCGCGGCGGCCCTTTCCGCGTGCCAGATCCGGTCCAGTTTTTGCGCGGCGGCCCGTTCCGCGGGCCGGATCCGCTCCGGTTTTTGCGCGGCGGCCCCGATCCGCTCCGGTTTTTGTGCGGCGGCCCGTTCCGCCGGCCGGATCCGCTCCGCTTTTTGCGCGGCGGCCCCGATCCGGTCCGGTTTTTGCGCGGCGGCCCGTTCCGCGGGCCGCATCCGCTCCGGTTTTTGCGCGGCGGCCCCGATCCGCTCCGGTTTTTGCGCGGCGGCCCGTTCCGCAGGCCGGATCCGCTCCGGTTTTTGCGCGGTGGCCCCGATCCGCTCCGGTTTTTGTGCGGCAGCCCGTTCCGCGGGCCGGATCCGGTCCGTTTTTTGCGCGGAGGCCCCCATCCGGTACGGTTTTTGCGCGGCGGCCCGTTCCGCGGGCCGGATCCGCTCCGCTTTTTGCGCGGCGGCCCCGATCCGGTCTGGTTTTTGCGCGGTGGACCCGAGCCGGTCCGGTTTTTCCGCGGCGGCCCGTTCCGCGGGCTGGATCCGCTCCGGTTTTTGCGCGGCGGCCCCAATCCGCTCCGGTTTTTGCGCGGCGGCCCGTTCCGCGGGCCGGATCCGCTCCGGTTTTTGCGCGGCGGCCCCCATCCGCTCCGGTTTTTGCGCGGCGGCCCGTTCCGCGGTCCGGATCCGGTCCTGTTTTTGCGCGGCGGCCCGTTCCGCGGGTCGGATCCGCTCCGGTTTTTGCGTGGCGGCCCCGATCCGGTCCGATTTTTGCGCGGCGGCCTGTTCCGCGGGCCGCATCCGGTCCGGTTTTTGCGCGGCGGCCCTGATCCGCTCCGGTTTTTGCGCCGCGGCCCGTTCCGCGGGCCGGATCCGGTCCGGTTTTTGCGCGACGGCCCTGAGCCGGCCCGCTTTTTGCGCGGCGGCCCGTTCCGCGGGCCGGATCCGCTCCGATTTTTGCGCGGCGGCCCCGATCCGCTCCGCTTTTTGCGCGGCGGCCCCGATTAGGACTGGTTTTTGCGCGGTGGACCCGAGCCGGTCCGGTTTTTGCGCGGCGGCCCGTTCCGCGGGCCGGATCCGCTCCGGTTTTTGCGCGGCGGCCCCGATCCGGTCCGGTTTTTGCGCGGCGGCCCGTTCCGCGGGCCGCATCCCGTCCGGTTTTTGCGCGGCGGCCCCCATCCGCTCCGGTTTTTGTGCGGCAGCCCATTCCGCGGGCCGGATCCGCTCCGGTTTTTGCGCGGCGGCCCCAATCCTGTCCGGTTTTTGCGCGGCGGCCTGTTCCGCGGGCCGGATCCGCTCCGGTTTTTGCGCGGCGGCCCCAATCCTGTCCGGTTTTTGCGCGCGGCCCTTTCCGCGGGCCCCCATCCGCTCCGCTTTTTGCGCGGCGGCGCCCATCCGCTCCGGTTTTTGTGCGGCAGCCCGTTCCGCGGGCCGCATCCGCTCTGGTTTTTGCGCGGCGGCCCTGATCCGGTCCGGTTTTTGCGCGGCGGCCCGTTCCGCGGGCCGGATCCGCTCCGGTTTTTGCGCGGCGGCTCTGATCCGCTCCGGTTTTTGCGCAGCGGCCCGTTCCGCGGGCCGGATCCGCTCCGGTTTTTGCGCGGCGGCCCATTCCGCGGGCCGCATCCGCTCCGCTTTTTGCGCAGGGGCCCCGAGCCGGTCCGGTTTTTGCGCGGCGGCCCTGAGCCGGTCCGCTTTTTGCGCGGCGGCCCGTTCCGCGGGCCGGATCCGCTCCAGTTTTTGCGCGGTGGCCCCGATCCGCTCCGGTTTTTGTGCGGCGGCCTGTTCCGCGGGCCGCATCCGGTCCGGTTTTTGCGCGGTGGCCCCGAGCCGGTCCGGTTTTTGCGCGGCGGCCCGTTCCGCGTGCCAGATCCGCTCCGGTTTTTGCGCGGCGGCCCCGATCCTGTCCGGTTTTTGTGCGGCGGCCCGTTCCGCGGGCCGGATCCGGTCCGGTTTTTGCGCGGCGGCCCCGATCCGGTCCGGTTTTTGCGCGGCGGCCCGTTCCGCGGGCCGCATCCGCTCCGGTTTTTGCGCGGCGGCCCCGATCCGCTCCGGTTTTTGCGCGGCGGCCCGTTCCGCGGGCCGGATCCGCTCCGGTTTTTGCGCGGTGGCCCCGATCCGGTCCGGTTTTTTGCGCGGCAGCCCGTTCCGCGGGCCGGATCCGCTCCGTTTTTTGCGCGGAGGCCCCCATCCGGTCCGGTTTTTGCGCGGCGGCCCGTTCCGCGGGCCGGATCCGCTCCGCTTTTTGCGCGGCGGCCCCGATCCGGTCCGGTTTTTGCGCGGTGGACCCGAGCCGGTCCGGTTTTTCCGCGGCGGCCCGTTCCGCGGGCTGGATCCGCTCCGGTTTTTCCGCGGCGGCCCCAATCCGCTCCGGTTTTTGCGCGGCGGCCCGTTCCACGGGCCGCATCCGCTCCGGATTTTGCGCGGCGGCTCCCATCCGGTCCGGTTTTTGTGCGGCAGCCCATTCCGCGGGCCGGATCCGCTCCGGTTTTTGCGCGGCGGCCCCCATCCGCTCCGGTTTTTGCGCGGCGGCCCGTTCCGCGGGCCGGATCCGCTCCGGTTTTTGCGCGGCGGCCCCAATCCTGTCCGGTTTTTGCGCGGCGGCCCGTTCCGCGGGCCGGATCCGCTCCGGTTTTTGCGCGGCGGCCCCGAGCCGGTCCGGTTTTTGCGCGGCGGACCGTTCCGCGGGCCGGATCCGGTCCGTTTTTTGCGCGGCGGCCCCGATCCGGTCCGGCTTTTGCGCGGCGGCCCGTTCCGCGGGCCGGATCCGCTCCGGTTTTTGCGCGGCGGCCCCGATACGGTCCGGTTTTTGTGCCGCGGCCCGTTCCGCGGGCCGGATCCGCTCCGGTTTTTGCGCGGCGGCCCGTTCCGCGGGCCGGATCCGCTCCGGTTTTTGCGCGGTGGCTCCAATCCTGTCCTGTTTTTGCGCGGCGGCCCGTTCCGCGGGCCGGATCCGGTCCGGTTTTTGCGCGGCGGCCCAGAGCCGGTCCGGTTTTTGCGCCGCGGCCCGTTCCGCGGGCCGGATCCGGTCCGGTTTTTGCGCGGCGGCTCCGATCCGCTCCGGTTTTTGCGCGGCGGCCCGATCCGCGGGCCGGATCCGGTCAGGTTTTTGCGCGGCGGCCCCGAACCGGTCCGGTTTTTGCGCTGCGGCCCGTTCCGCGGGCCGGATCCGGTCCGGTTTTTGCGCGGTGGCTCCGATCCGCTCCGGTTTTTGCGCGGCGGCCCGTTCCGCGGGCCGGATCTGGTCAGGTTTTTGCGCGGCGTCCCCGAGCAGCTCCGGTTTTTGCGCGGCGGCCCGTTCCGCTCCGCTTTTTGCGCGGCGGCCCCGATCCGGACTGGTTTTTGCGCGGTGCACCCGAGCCGGTCCGGTTTTTCCGCGGCGGCCCGTTCCGCGGGCTGGATCCGCTCCGGTTTTTGCGCGGCGGCCCCGATCCGCTCCGGTTTTTGCGCGGCGGCCCGTTCCGCGGGCCGCATCCAGTCCGGTTTTTGCGCGGCGGCCCCCATCCGCTCCGGTTTTTGTGCGGCAGCCCATTCCGCGGGCCGGATCCGCTCCGGTTTTTGCGCGGCGGCCCCGATCCGGTCCGGTTTTTGCGCAGCGGCCCGTTCCGCGGGCCGGATCCGGTCTGGCTTTTGCGCGGCGGCCCATTCCGCGGGCCGCATCCGCTCCGCTTTTTGCGCGGCGGCCCCGAGCCGGTCCGGTTTTTGCGCGGCGGCCCCGAGCCGGTCCGCTTTTTGCGCGGCGGCCCGTTCCGCGGGCCGGATCCGGTCCGGTTTTTGCGCGGTGGCCCCGATCCGCTCCGGTTTTTGTGCGGCGGTCCGTTCCGCGGGCCGCATCCGGTCCGGTTTTTGCGCGGTGCCCCCGAGCCGGTCCGGTTTTTGCGCGGCGGCCCTTTCCGCGTGCCAGATCCGGTCCCGTTTTTGCGCGGCGGCCCGTTCCGCGGGCCGGATCCGGTCCGGTTTTTGCGCCGCGGCCCCGATCCGCTCCGGTTTTTGCGCGGCGGCCCGTTCCGCGGG